>NC_059359.1:9130272-9235272 GCF_019703515.2 Myxocyprinus asiaticus
TACAACCTTAATATTTAAATTATTTTATACTATTATTACAATATTATATATTTCACAATTTTAAATATTAAATCGTAATTTCAGTGTTTTCGATTTAACAAAGCAAAATCGAAGTCTGTCCAAGGACTCTAGCGAACTTGTGCCCCTTGTTGCGAATCAATGTCCTGGACGACCGGTTGCTTAGTAACGGGGTAATCTGTTGACCAACGAGTAGTGCAGTAGACAAAAATGCACAATACAAAAGTTAATGTCTGTCCGTAAAGGAAACAAAATTGTCGAATAACGTGCTTGACTAAAAATCCCCTTCATAAACAAATAATAATCAGGAATCCTTAACTTTTCCCCTGACCCAATGAAGAGTATATTCCTTACCTACAGTTTCACAACGCTCTTCAAACGCTGTGTTTAGCATAAATCACATCTCTGCTCTGGACGCCACTGTTTTTGTCTACATAAAATAACTTGGGATAGCCAAGCATCACGCTTTTGGCGCGTCTGCAGCTCGCTAGTTCTGGTTTTGCCCAATATCTGAGGGGCACAAAAGGACATGCGGCCCCGCAGCGCCCCGCCTCCATCCAGCCAACAAAGAGCCTGAAATTCACTGATGCATGCATGCATACTGCAGACAGCAAACCAGATCACAGTCAAACACACACAGCATATCACACTCTCACCCGCATGTATACTGCAGACACAGACACCAGCCAACCCTGTATGCATGCAGCACATCTCAACACAAAACATCACAACAGTCTTCTGTTAACAATAGAACATCTCACAACAATTGTTTGGTAAACTTTTAAAACGTAAAAAGCTGGTAGCAGCGATGTATTCCAGTGTTTTGAAGCTTTTGCATCAAACGCGCTCTATTTGCGCACATTTGTTCCGCGCTGGTCAACGCCGCCACCTGCCGACCGCGCCTTGAACTGCAGCTGATGAATCACACGGTCCAAAGCAGAACTTTCATTGTTTATTTTCATTGATAAAAAACTCAATCACAGATTACATTTTAGGGCAATCTAATCAGATTACTTTTGGATTACTTTCATCCTAATTCTATTTTATTTTATTTCCCATGCATTTGAGTAGGATAATCATTTTAACATAAAAGTACAAAGAGGAAGAAAATGTAATCCATTCTTATACTAACAAAAAGAGCCTATTAAAAAGAGCTCCTTATGACATTTTTAAAAAGTGCTTTAAACATTACATGAATGAAATAAACATTAAATCTAAGAGCAATGGCAGTACATGCCCAGAGTTTATATGAGACATCAAGTTCATTACAAGTGCATAAAACAACAGCAGCATTACGAACATTAGTGACCATAAAATCAACATAAAATTAATTAAAATGAATGACCATAAAATCAACAGCAACAACGTTGCCTGGGTCAAAGCTTTCATTTAAAACACTTTTAACCCTTACTGCCTATTCCAAAGCTTTGGTGCAAGATATATTTTGAACAGCAAGTATATTCTAAAAGAGCAGAATATGTTAAAACAACAGAGTTCCACCGAGTCACACAAGCAACAATTGTGTTAAGTTTTATGTCAAGTTTCATGCAGTGGACAACAGTAGAGCGATGGGCTTTTGTTCCATATTGCTGCATATTTTGCAATTGAACTATTGTGTACCATGTGGGCAGGACCCTTAGAGATAGCATCCACTAGATCCTTTGAAGCAATTAACTTCAATGCGTGAGCTGCACACCATTGGGAGGTAGTAAGAAATAATATATATATATATATATATATTTAAAACATTTCTAGTTCATTTTAAGTGCATTAATAAAATAAACATTACATGAATAAACAGCAGTGAACCTGAAATCAACAGCAATGACTTATCTAGGTCAAAGCTAACAGGTCAAAACTTTGTCACACTTACTTTGTCACACTTACTGCTTAGTAATAGTCCATCACCTGTTCCAAAGCTGAGGTGCATCTTACTGTTGTAACGTAAAAGGAGCATATGCTCAAAATGTTCATCTGTGAGACTATTCAGGGTAAAAATATCATGATATTGATATGAAAATTATCAATAAATTATTAACAATTTACTGCCATTGCCTTGTTATTATGTAGTCATGTAATCTATAAAAAGTACCTGTAATCCGACTACGAGTATTTTAAAATGTAATTTAATCCAATTACAATTATTTGATTTTTGCAATCTGATTAGGTAATCCAGATTACATGTAATACGTTACAACCCAGCACTGTCCACAGAGTACATTTTAAATACTTCTAAGTCCATCTTGTGTGATCTTCGTTTGAGATGCCATATTTAGTGTATTTTGCATATTCTGTCTTCACAGTAAAATGACAATAAAATAAAAATAAACAAATAGTAGGGTACAGCAGTGCAAAAGGCTCCATGGGGTAAAAGGCTCCTTTGATTTTATTTTCTCCAAAAACACTAAATAGCATCAAAAACTACGTCAGTACTTTCCTAAACACCTGTTTTTCACTATGAACTGCAAGTTGTTCATCTTCCATGAGATCATTGCGTGTAATGTCTAAAGACTGATTTTGAGGCAATTTGATCTAATATATCTAATAATTTATGTAGCTAATGAATATCCTGGAAATGATCACATTTATTTTGAAACAAAATACTTATTTCTCATTTTATTTTTTCTAGCTGATTATATATATAAAAAATTAAATAACTGTCCAATAAGTGAAAGGATAGCATTTGGGATAAAAAATCCCCTGTTGCAGGGGCTAAAGATTCCTATTAAACTCATTGTTTTTTTTTAGTGGGGTGAATAGATTTGTTATGAAAATGATCAAAGTGGGCTCAGATTGACTGATCCAATCACAATGGAGATTCATTTGTTTATAGAATACTTGAAATGTTATAAAATGCCAAATGTGTTTGAAATTAATAGGAAATCGTGCACCCTTTTGAAGTATTTGCATAAGTTGACAAATTGCGTCCTATAACTACTGCCCCTATATCTACATGATATCACTATAAACCTCCCTAGGGGCCTTTTACCCCAGCTGTGAGGTAAAAGGCCCCCTCGCTGCTTTTAAAAAAAAAACTAAATGTATTCAAAACAACCTTCTGTTATTTCTTTTCACTCAAATTTGGTTGCTCCATCAATATTCAATAAAAATAAATGTATTTCTTAAATCTTGAGACTCTTTGTAACGAGAAAAAAAAGCAAATTTTCCTTTAGGTGTGCCTTTAGCCCCATTGTACCCTATAGTATGGTGAAAATTAGCTTTTTCTTCTGGTCACACACATTTATCAAGATTGAAAAAATATATTTCTTTTAAATAGTTAATGATGGAGCAACATCATTTCTTTGAAAATAAAAAAATAATGCAAGGTTGTTTTGGTTAAAAAAAAAAAAAAAAAGGGTAGAGTCACATGGGGTTACTTCCTTGTAATGTTACTTCCTTGTAATGTGGTTCTCGCTCTTGGTGGGGCACCTGGTGAGTTGTGCATGGATGCCATGGTAGATGGTGCGCTATGGTAACATGCTCAACAAGCCACATGATAAGATGAGCGGGTTGACGGTCTCAGACGCGGAGGAAACTGAGATTCGTCCTCCTCCACCCGGATTGAGGCGAGTCACTACGCCACCACGAGGACCTAGAGTGCATTGGGAATTGGGCATTCCAAATTGTGGCAAGGGGGCCTTTTACCCCACGTGTTTGGCATATTTGTATTCAACTAACAAATGAATCTTCATTATAATTGGGTCAGTCAATGTGAGTCCACTTTGAACATTCTTCATTACAAATCTATTCCCATCACTTAAGAAAAACTGTGGTGAATGTGTTTCATGGGGGCCTTTAGCCCCATCAACAGGGGGGTCTTTTTACCCTAAATTATCCTTTCACTTATTGGACAGTTATTAAAACTTTTGATTTAATCACCTGATTTAATACTTATACAAATAAGTATTTTGGCTCAAAATAAATGTGATGATTTCATGGATTGTCATTAGCTACATTTGCAACATTTTAATACTTTTAAATATTAGATCAAATTATTTCAAAATCAAACTTTAGGCATTGCACACTGTATGAGCCATAATAGCCATTAGAGGGCAATGTACACTGGTGGTGGATTGGTTACTCAGGAGCAAGTCACCTGTTTTTGTCAGGTGATAAGGGCATCAGGTGGGAGAAATTAGACAGGTAGAGGTGGCAGGAGAACACAGTTGTTGTTCCCGTAGCCACGTAACCATGCAATTTGTTTGTTTTCTTCAGTAAATTATTGCGATGTACAATACCCTTTTTTATTTTATATAAAAACATTATCTTCATTTAATGGGACTCCAAACCCAAACAGACATTGTGTACATCTATCTATCTATCTATCTATCTATCTATCTATCTATCTATCTATCTATCTATCTATCTATCTATCTATCTACCTGTCTGTCTGTCTGTCTGTCTATCTTGCTGTCTGTCTGTCTGTCTGTCTATCTATCTATCTATCTATCTGTCTGTCTGTCTGCCTGCCTGCTGTCTATCTATCTATCTATCTATCTATCTATCTATCTATCTATCTATCTATCTGTCTGTCTGTCTGTCTGTCTGCCTGCCTGCCTGCCTGCTGTCTATCTATCTATCTATCTATCTATCTATCTATCTGTCTGTCTGTCTGTCTGTCTGTCTGTCTGCCTGCCTGCTATCTATCTATCTATCTATCTATCTATCTATCTATCTATCTATCTATCTATCTATCTATCTATCTGTCTGTCTGTCTGTCTGTCTGTCTGTCTGCCTGTCTGTCTATCTATCTATCTATCTATCTATCTATCTATCTATCTACCTGTCTGTCTGTCTATCTTGCTGTCTGTCTGTCTGTCTGTCTGTCTGTCTATCTATCTATCTATCTATCTATCTATCTATCTATCTATCTATCTATCTATCTATCTATCTTGCGATCTGTCTGTCTAAAATAATTCAATAACTTATCCTGTGGCACCTCATGAAGTTGGTTGAGAGAATGCCCAGGGTGTAATCTAAGCAAAGAATGGATACTCTGAAATATCAATGATTATGTTGTGTTGACAAACAGTGAGAGATTGGAAGAGCTCTCCGTCAGCTGGTGTGTGTGTGGCAGGTTCGCGCTGCGGGTTTATGTGTCTCTCTCGTGCGGGACGGTGACGCAAGGGTCACTCCGCACATGATTCCGTCACATGAACGCGTCGGTGTCCGGGTGACAAATCTGAAGTGACTGAGAAAGATCTCTAACGGCGTGCTCGGTCTTCAGGAGAGTCCTCTATTTCTGTGAGTCTTTGTTAATACTGTTAACTCTACTATCTGTAATATTACGTGTCCACTGATAAACATTCATAAAGTTAATTATGAACTATACAACAGTTGTGCAGGAGTTGGTTCTCTCTTTATAATGTCTAACACTCTAATCGAGAATAGTCAGGTTGATGCATTCAAATTCTTTCTAATGGTTCACTCATTCAGTACCGTAGTACTCTGATATTGAATATATAGTGAATGTTTACCATATTAATGTACCAAGGTATTTACATATATCAATGTACTTGAAGAAATACCATTGTAAGTCCAAAAACATGGTATTACATGGCACTTTTTGGTTGTCAGTGTATGTATAGTGTGTTTGTGTGTGCGTTTCAGCAATGACTTTTGTTTCTGCTGTGAGATGACAATAAACTCATCTGATCTTCTGTAGTTATTAAACTAAAATATCTTCTCTCTTTTCTAAGAGCTTCCATTTTTAGTTTTATTAAAAACTAAAAAAATAATAATAATAATTATTTTTTTTAAATTGTAATGTTTTTTTCATTTTTTATAATGGTTTGTTATTATGTGACATCAGGAATTTGAGAAAGGTTTTTTTTCATACTGTATGAGCATGATAGTCATACTGAGTGATGCACAAAGACTCAAGTGCATGCAATCATGGCACAGACAATCAAGTTTACAGTGATGTCTAACAGGAATGCAGGATTTGATTCACAGAACTCAGTTACTGTGCGTGTATGAGGCTGACAGAGAATCTTATAGATGCAACTGTTTAGGGGAGGATCCCATTCCTCTGTATCTGTGAAGTGTTTGGGACCCAGTGTGTGTGTATAGAGATTTCTGGAGCTGAACTGAACCCTCTTTAAAAATGATGGCACACCAGAATGAGCAAGTTTCCACATGCAGTGACACTTCAGTCAAAGAGAGAATGATTCTGAAGCGTTCAGCTGAAATTAGACTGCAGATGGTAACGGAGAGCTGTGGAGTTTCTGCTGTATGTCTCACACCCTTCTCAGAGCTTGCCTCGTCAATTTCCACTGGGGCAGGTGCTGGAGGGGCAGGCTAGTGTGGGGTATATTTAGAACTCTCTATTTCTGCCATGCAACTCTCGTAACTGCCCCATCAACTGGAATAAATATCAGCTGTTAGTATTGAAGCAGCAGGAACACCCAAAGCTCCACTAGTGAATCAGTACAGGCAGAAGAGATATACATGCAAATGAGTTACATGGATAAGCCGAATGGATATTTTGTCAGATAATGAGATTTGAGATACGTATTTGTCATGTGTTGAAAATGATTTGCTTTCTTTTGTGATGCCACCAGGTTTTGTTCTGTTTCAGCTTAAATGAATGGACTCTGTTTTGACAGATTGTTTAAATGAGAGCTGTAGGTCGAGTGCAAACACAAATACACTGGAATTGGAGTTTACTCGCTTTCCACCACTGTTTGTTCTTGAGTCTTAGTAAATAACACAGTCCAAACTGCAAAATCTTCCCAACAACGGAGACAGGTTTGCTGCAGCAATAACATTACCGAGAACATTCCTGATTCCTGTATTAAAAATATATGAGTGGCACAAATATGTTGCATTTGCAAACAAATTATGCTAGAGCTTTTCTTAGAACTAACCTCACTTATCTGAGCCATTTTTGTGATTACTTTTAACCAGGGTCAGAATTTAAAGGGATAGTTCACCAAAAAAGTTTAATTCTCTTATCATTTACTCAACCTCATGCCATCCCAGATGTGTATGACTTCCTTTGTTCTGCTAAACACAAACAAAGATTTTTAGAAGAATATTTCAGCTGGTAGGTCCTCACAATGCAAGTGAATGGGTACAACAATTTTAAAGCTCCAAAAGGACATGAAAGCAGCATAAAAGTAATCCAGAAGACACTGGTGGTTAAATCCATAGCTATTTTCAGAAGTAATATGATAGGTTTGTGTGAGAAACAGATACATTTTTAAGTCCTTTTTTACTATCAGTCTCCACTTTCACATTGTTCTTCTCTTTTCTCTTCTCTTTTTGGTGATTTCAATTCTTCGTGCATATCACCACCTATTGGTCAGGGAGGAGAATTTATGGTAAAAACTGACTTAAATATTGATCTGTTTCTCACTCACACTCTAGCTTCTGAAGATATGGATTTACTGGAGTTGTATGGATTACTTTTATGCTGCATTTTGGAGCTTCAGAATTTTGGTACCCATTCACTATCATTGTGAGGACCAACAGAGCTGAAACATCTTTGTTGTGTTCAGCAGAAGAAAGAATGTCATACACATCTGGGATGGCATAAGTGTAAATGAAAAGAGAATTTTCAATTTTGGGTGAATTATCCCTGTAATAGGGGCTTGGGGCAAAAATGCCACTGAAAGTGACACTAAATAAATAAATAAATAAGCCAATGAAATTCGAAATTTAGGGGCAATGCCCCATAATGAATTCCCTCTTTTTATTATTTGTAACATCTGAAACGTTTTCTAATATTTTATTCTAAGCCTAATGCATATTATATAAAATATATGAGTTGATGCTAATTTAAATTTATAGGTAACAACCTTAATGAATTCATATGGAATTTATATTAATAAATTGATTGCATTCGATTATTTTACATAGTTGATACACAAAGTGTTTCTAAATGCCCTCATAAAGGTAAAAAAAAAAAAAAAAAGCCCCTAAATATCAGAAAAAAGGGCAAATATTGCCCTTTAATAGAAGTTATTTTCTTACCCTACATTTAGCTGGTCTCAAGATCGTTTTAAATGAATATATCAAGTTATTTTTACTCAAGTAAATGCACTCCTAGTTGTTTTGATTATAGAATTTGTATTTCATTTATATTTCATTTAGCATCTTGCATCTTGTTCTTAAATGTACTGGTTGGAATGAGTCACACAAAATTTTGTTATACATGCTACAATGACAATAAAGGACTCTAATTAAATTAAATATAATATAACTGGGTGAACTGGGTAAACCCCCCAACAGTTACACTGCCAATGCAACTAAAATACATTTATTTTATTTCTTTATGCTCTAACTAGTGGAAGTAAATATAAGTATGCTATATACATGTTGGATGGAAGCACTACAGAGTGTAGTTTAGTAGCTATGCTATTGATAGCACAGCAATTGCTCAACGAAGCAATCAATCCATTTAATGTGTGACATCTACCTGTCCTCATCGTTAGCTCAATCTGCACTCATCAACATAATGGTAACCCACAAATCTCCAGCATAACAGAAACTATCCTGAATCTCAACATAACAAGTGTCCACCTTTACATTCATATTGCACAAAAACATAAAATAATACTTAATTTTAACATTTACTCTCCCTATTGAGTCCCATGCAAAACATGCTGGGAAATGGAAATTCCTGCCCAGTTTCATCAATGCTACATTAACACCACAAAAAGTATCCATGTAGTCCCAACTCAAATGGAACTTCCATTTTACAAATTTAAATGGATAGAATGCAGTGAAATCAAGTTCTAGAATTGTGTTGCTTTAAGCAAATTGAACAAGCAGCAAAAATACATTTTTTTGAGTGTGGTTTCTGGATGCTTCTGAACATGTACTTTCATTATTTATTATGTTTGGTATATGTCAGATGAATGGTCATATATTAAATCCTAGTTTAAACCAAATAACAGTTTTGTCTAACATTAATGATTAGAAATAAATATAATACTTTCTTCGCTAAAAGTCTATCAAATCATCTTAATTTGTTCAACAACACAACTCAAATGTTTCTTCAGACCTTTTAAAAAAAAATTTTTTTAAGGTTACAATACCTTTAGAAAGAATAAAGTGAGATGTTCTGGTGCAATATGGCAATATTACAATTTTCAATATGTTTTAAAGGGGTTATGTGAGTTTCCAGATTTCAAACTTATTACAGATCTGTGACTTGATTTCTTTGGGTTTGTCTCCCCGTGTGGTTGTTGTATGTAGTGCGCTTCAGTGCGCAGAGCTGCAGCACCTGTGCCGACACCTGTGAGCAGGCTGACTTGCCTGTGTCTGTATGGATGGGAATGGCAGCACCAGCTGCCTGTGGGAATCACTCGCACATGACATGGAATCACATCATTCTCATTATTGCAATGGTCCTGATCTTTAGTGCTACTTCAGGTAAAGTCCTTTTTAACCCTCACCAAAAAAAAAAAAAAAAAAAAAAAAACCTGGTGGTGATAGAACATGTACAGTGATAGTATCAGATTGTAGCACTATGATATATATATATATATATATATATATATATATATATATATATATATATATATATATATATATATTTACACACACACACACACACAGTTGAAGTCAGTAGTTTACATACACCAGAGCCAAATACATTTAAACTCTGGATATTTTGGTAAATTCTAGAGACTGTTGTGTGTGAAAATCCCAGGAGATCAGCAGTTACAGAAATACTCAAACCAGCCCATCTGGCACCAACAATCATGCCATGCTTCAAATCACTGAGATCACATTTTTTCCCCCATTCTGATGGTTGATGTGAACATTAACTGAAGCTCCTGACCCGTATCTGCATGATTTTATGCACTACACTGTTGCCACACGATTGGCTGATTAGATAATTGCATGGATGACATTTGGTGCCAGATGGCTGGGTTGAGTATTTCTGTAACTGCTGATCTCCTGGGATTTTCACACACAACAGTTTCTAGAATTTACTCCAAATGGTGCCAAATTATCCATTGAGCGGCAGTTCCTTGGACAGAAATGCCTTGTTGATGAGAGAGGTCAACATAGAATGGCCAGACTGGTTCGAACTGACAAAGTCTACAGTAACTCAGATAACTGCTCTTTACAATTGTGGTGAGAAGAATAACATCTCCAAATGCTATACTGAGATGCGGATTGGTGCTGTTTTGGCGGCACAAGAGGGACCTACACAGTATTAGGCAGATGGTTTTAATGTTGTGGCTGATCTGTGTGTGTATATATATATATATATATATATATATATATATATATATATATATATATATATATATATATATATGTACAGAGTATATGGGGTGATATTTACAGTACATACCCATCCTGTAGTATGAAATATACCATCTAAACTCCATCTAAAACTACTTCAAAGCTAGTTTATTTATAATCATTATGCATGCTGTTTGTATGACCTCATATTAAATGAGAGACTACATGGAATATTTGTTCTTTTAAAAAAAACTTATGTCATACTACAGTGCCATATAAAATAGCTTAATGATGGCAAAAAAGTGATTAAAAATAGTAAAATATGACAAAGAAATGACCTAAAGCACCTAAAATATGTATTTTTCTAACTTTTAGCCTAAAATCTTGATGTCTATACAGAAATTTCATATACATTTTATGCGTCAACTACCCAATTTCCTTGGTTCTGAATGATTACCATAACCATATTGCATGGTGTACCATGATATTTATATGGTACTTCAACATACTTCAAAGAAAACCATGTTATTATAATGGTACATCCAAAAAAATAAATGATGTACCATGGTACTAAGTAGTACTATTTTGTTAGTAAAACCTGTTAATTGTCTGTTTATTTGGAACCTGATTTATATATATAAAGTGAATTAATATCAAATCTGTAGAAAAAGTGGCTGAATGTATTGTATATATAAGACTCCAAGACACAGCAAAAAGATTTTACTAACAAAAAAGTATAATGAGAAAAGGCATGTATTCAGAGATGCAGAAATGAACACAGTAACCTCCATTTGTTTTCTTTACCTGCAGTGTATGCACAGTGTCGGATCCTGCGATGTAACTCAGAGTTTGTGGCTGCGACTCTAGAAATGGGGGTCACTGGGGGGAGGGAGGGGAGTAATACCAGGTACTGCAGTGCTTTGCGATCCTACGCCCTCTGTACTCAGCGGACTGCCCGAGCGTGCCGCGGAGACCTGGCCTACCACTCTGCTGTGCAGGGCATTGAGGACCTGCTCATCCAACATCGCTGCCCCAAAACCGGCCCAACAGCCCAGCCACGGCCCCTGCCCCAGGCCCCACTCTCAGAGGATGGATGTATCTATGAGAAGGGCCGGGCCCCAGATTATCTGCACTGCGGGGTGTTTGGGGACCCTCACATCCGCACCTTTAATGATGAGTTCCAAACATGTGCTGTGCAGGGAGCCTGGCCTCTCATAGATAACCAGTACCTGTACATCCAAGCCACAAGTACACCCACTAGAGGGAGCTCTTACTCCACAGTGCTCACAAAGGTGAGCGCCACTGTGTTCCTCTTACTCCATAGTCATACAATTAATAAAACAGTGTGACTGGTCTTAGTTAAACGGAACAGGGTGTATGTAATGTATGAAACTAATAATTTTAGATGAGGGTGGTTGTGTACTAGTCTCGCAGCTCCAGACTTTTGACTATTAGTGTAAAGTCTGGTCTATTCTGCAGCTTATTCAGGCCAAGAACTGCCCTTTTAGACAGGACTATAGTAGGTTGATTTAGCTTAAATTCTAAATTTATTCAATTCTACATATCTGCAGCTCAGTTTTGACTATTAAAAATACTTACTAGTAAAAATGACAGTTAAAGGAATATCCTGGGTTTATTACAAGTTAAACTCAATTGACAGCATTTGTTGGTTACCACAAAAATGAATTTTGACTTGAAAAAATCTGGGTTCCAGTGAAGCACTTACAATGGAAGTGTATGGGGCCAATCCATAAACGTTAAAATACTTACAGTTTCAAAAGCATAGCCACAAAACATAAACAATATGTGTGTTAACATGATTTTAGTTTGATAAAATTGCTTACTTTTCTGTGTGAAGTTATATCCAATTTAACAACTTCATTGCCATGACGACTTTACGGCATCAACCCTGTAATTCTGGTAAATTATGATTGAAACAAATTTACAGCTCAAATAAAGAATAAATAAAAAAATTAACAACAAATAATGTCAGTGCTTTTATAAAATTATAAACTACACATTTCTGCCTTTAACCCTAAAAAAATTGGCCCCATTCACTTCCGTTGTAAGTGTCTAGCTGTAACCTCCATTTTTGCTTCTTATTTTTTGTGGTAATCAACATTATGCCACAAGCACTGTCGAATGAGCTTAACTTGTACTGTATTGAACCCAGAATATTTCTTTAAAGATACCTGCAATTTCATTTTGACTAGTCATAATTAAATTTTACTAGTAAGAATAGCATTTTGGTAACACTTTCTGTGAAGCCCATATTTATAATGCATTGTAAAGACATTATAAATGCATTATACTATATTTATAATGTCTCATAATACAGCTTATAATAAGTTATAACTAATCATAAATACTTATAACTACAGTTATACATTATAAGGCTTACCCTATTCATAGTTTAGAGTGTAAAATACATAACCCAATTTTAATGCAGCAGAAGCTAATAAAGCTAATTAAGTGCTGTCATGCAAAAGCAGCATAGTGTAAACAGTCAAAAGGCTTTATGACGTGATCATATTATAAGTGGTCTTTGCCTGCTTTAAGTAAAGTTACAAAAGCAATATCTTCTTATAAACAGCCATAACATAAACTTGTAACATTCAATACATTACATGTCGAACTTATGTAATGGAAGTTATTTATAAAATAAGTCTCCAAATAAGATGCACAAACATGAAAGTTTATTGAATTGAGTCCAGTATAGAATCAGTTAGATTTATTTATTTTTTTAAATTATTCTTGGGTGTGTTTACACCCAAGAAGATTTGCTACATGTGTGATCAACATTACATATTTAGAGTTTCTTATATATTTTAACTTTGTAGCTTTACAAGTGTTTTTTGTAATATCTAAAAATTTAAAACTTCCAGCATGTCTTGTAATGTCTTATAACCACTCAAATATATCTTATGGATATTCATAAGAAAACATTGCTTTTGTCACTTTATTTAAAGCATACTTATTATACAGTGTATATTTCAATAAATAATACATTATACCTTCTGCAAATAAAATTAAATGTTCCTTGTGTTATAATGCATTATTCTCTAAGGTATAACTATGAATAGGTAATATTATAATGTATTATAATTGTGGTTACAATTATTTATGAGAAGTTATAACATATTATAAGGTGTATTATGAGACATTACTAAAGCATTATAATGCCTTATAATAATGCTTCGTACAAAGTGTTACCAGCATATTTACCAGTCAAATTTTGTCGACAAATTTTCTCTTCCATTTTATTTTTTTGACTATTTTTTGCTGCCCTAATTATGCATGATTATTAGTTGAGTTTGCATTTTATTATTTACGTTTAGCATTGTTAGAACAGACCCATTTTTGGGTCGCAACAAATCACTGCTGTAAAGTATTTTTTTTTTGGTACTTTTTTCCGACAGTTCTTTGATCTCCATTTCCTCCTCAGATCACGGTTATCTTTAAAAACTCACGTGAGTGTGCAGAGCTCCAGATATACCAAGCAGAGCTGGACAACGTTCCCCCAGCGTTTGTAGATGGTTCTATGACCAGCGGTGATCGCAGAGGTCACCAGAGCCTGCGCATTCTCTCTCATGACCCTGGCAAATACGTGGAGATCAGGGCTACACACATCGGGACGACACTGGTGGTGCGTCAGGTCGGACTGTCGCTCAGTCTGTCAGTCCGCTCTCCTCGTGAGATCGTGGAGTCCTACACACCTGAGCAGGACCTGCAGTTGTGTGTGTGGGGTTGTCCGGTCTCACAGCGTCTGGAGACGCCACCTGCACATCTGTCCACTGCTGCGTATGCACACTGCTCCTCCCTGCTTCCTGTGCGAGATGTGTATTTCCAGTCTTGCCTGTTTGATTTGCAGGTCACTGGGAAGTTGAACTCTAGTGCTTCAGCTGTGGCTGCGTTGGAGGACGCTCGCGCAATGATCTCTGACCCTGAAAGGGTTCACCTGCTGACAGCCAGGGCAGGTAATACCACTCCATCTCTGCCGGTAGTATTGGCCATGAGTGTCCTCACAGAGACCCTTAGACGTGCTGTCTCAGTTCCAGTCTGATGATGGTAAACTCTGCAGTTTTCAAAAGCCTAAAGCAGGGCTTACTTGATATTTAAAAATGATATTTATACAGTTGTTCAGTGTTTACATCCCATCGCCCTGCTGCTAAAACAGCTTATACCAACCTAACGTGGTTTTGTGGTCTTAGCTGGTTTAAGCTAATTTAGCTGGTCTCACCGCCTTGCCAAGCTGGTTTTGGTCTACCAGGCTGTCCAGCTGACAAGTGCCCCAAACCCCTCTAAAACCAGCAACACAAACCAGCCTAACCAGCCTGCTGAGGCTGGGGGACCAGCTGACCACCTTATTTTTTCTTCTTCTACTTTCTTGCAGGGCAGAGTTGTCAGGGTTTGGAAGTTTGTATGTTTTATGTGAACAAAGGCTGTCTGGAACTGCCTCGCAAAAAAAAAAAAAAAAAAGAAAATGCATTTTTGTGTTTAATTCAGTGTTACATGCACATAAAGTGAACGATTTGTGTATATATATGAAGAAAGAAAATACTGCAAATTTCTACTCAGCACATATTTGCTTATCGAAGACATAGTGAATGTTTTCAAGGTGGATGAGGTTTATGCAGGAATAATTTGAGTGTATTTATAATAAAGAAATAATCTAAACTATATCCACTCAGCAGTTCATTGTCGTGTGCTGGCCCACACAGCATTGATGAATGAAGGTTACACCAGATTTTGCAGACCAGAGAAAATTACCCTTATTACCAAATTAAATTCATTTTTCTAAAGCTAAAATAGACATTTGAATCATTTTTTCTGTCAAACTGGTGACCGAAATTTCAGACCACTATGCAAATTATGTATATGCATCATGGAAATTAATCATGAGAATCTGTGTAAAATTTCCTTTGAAAAGTGAAGACCAGTCACATTTTCTGTTTTCATTCTGTCAGTCTCCAAAAAATGTAATGTTGTAACTCCATAGATTGAAAAACAAGTTGTCTAAATCTATAACTGTGAAATTTATGTGAATAATGTACTGATTTTGAGGCATTTCACACTTGTTTAAGGGGTGATGCCGGATGGTGTTCATCTGGGTTAACTTGAATGTTTATTTGATGCTGGTAAAGGTTTGGTTGGAAGTTGTCTTCTTATCTCTTGCATTATAAATGGCACACACAAGTTTTATGTTCATAGGCCTATAATGTATAAGTGTAGGCAGCTTTGGCCCAAGTCCACAATTGATATATGATGTTGTTGTGTGGCGGAGAAGGGATGTGAGTTATTCTTATCACAGTGATTGATGGGTTATATAAATGGGCTCCTTCTGAACTTCCTTCTGTAGGAAGATACACAGTAAATGTGCTGGATCAGTCAGCAGATGGCAGTGCTCATCTAATCAGAGGATACTTGCTCTCATGAGCCCATGTGAACTTACACACGTTTTACAGCATGTGGCCTGCTGTGATGGGTGCATTTATTAGGTCATCTCTGATGACCACTGCTATCTCTAAACTTCACTGTATGTTTCTGTTTTTCTGATAACTCTCTGCACAGTCAGGTTTTCTATACACTAACAAAAAAGTACCAAGAACTTTTTGTACCATGGTAATATAATGAATGTTTACATGATTCATGTTGATACAATATGCTTTTTGGAAATGGTTCATTCTGATAACATTTGTTTTTTACATGTACAATGGTAATACCATGTTTTTTCATCATATACCATGGTTTGTGTTCGTGCCCCATTCGGCCCCGTTTCACGGCTGGTGCTGACAATCTGTGCTACCTGCTCAGGATGTGCTACTAGCAGTAAAAACAGTGATGTGTAAAGCCTAAACTTGGGTAGCAAAAGTCGGGAGCCATGGGAGAACCTGTCAGTATGTACTACAACAGCATGAACTATGTTAAAAACCTGGGTAGCACATCTTGTCAGGCAGATAATACCTATCAGGATGTGCTACCAGCGTAACTATAATGTAGTGTGATATGGTGTGAGGCTATACTAAGCCCTAACCCTACCCCAAACCCCAGCCCTAAAACTATATGAATATAGCATTGGTATATAGCATCATGCTAGGTAGCATATATCTTCAGGACACCAGCCCACCAGGAATAGTCCCAGTTCTCTCTATGGCCAGTCCTCCCCTGAATGCATATTTTAATCATTCTGCATCATGGTATCACCTTTTGATGCCATCACTACCATAATGCCAGAGAGAGAGAGAGAGAGAGAGAGAGAGAGAGAGAGAGAGAGAGAGCTCCTTTTTTTGTAGTAAATTGTAACAGTGTTATTTGAATGCTTGATTTGGAGGCATTCTGTTTATTTCACGTCTGTTTAAATTATATTTTTATGCAAAACGCGTTATTGCCAAATCACGTTTTATCAATATCGTATCATACGTGAGTTTCCGTCACTCCCAAACATATTTTTGAGCAGGGCACATGTGTGCTCAGCTGTTCATGCCCCACCCCTGCTCCATGTAATTTGCCCTCCTCCTCAAACGCCTCCTGCCCCATGCCCACGACCTGTCCACGCGCTCTGGCCGAGTGCTCATTGGCCCGAGTGGAAGTTCACAGCCCGTGTGTCCTATGAGAGAGACGCCCGTGGGGCGATCCACGGGCGCATGTGGGTGTCCAGCGCTGATGCCCATATGTGTGTCCAGCTCACATCATCAGCAGAGCGGCGTGTGAACTATATAACCACCAACTCCCACTCAGTGTTTACCGACAGAACAGAGTGACCATCAAATTACAAAAACATCTCGTAGAAAATAATAATAATAATAATAATAACATCAGCACATATTGGTGAGCTTGACGAGCAACTGGGTCATTCATTTGCTTTAGAAATAAATCGAAAAGATACCTTTAATAACACCTTTAGTAGTAGTATTATTACAGGTTAGTAATTTGTTCAATTTGCTAAATTAATTAAATAGCAAAAAATGGGCGTATTGAAAAAGAAACCCAAGACCTTCGAGGTTCAACTGAGTGACCCGAACAAGAGCGCGTACAGCGGCGGAGATAAAGTGGCCGGGCGGGTGATGGTGGAGGTGTCGGAGGTGACGAGGATTTCCGCCGTCAGCCTGTTCGGGATCGGATGCGCTAAAGTCGAATATAGTAAAGGAAAGCTGCACTGCAGGGAGGAAATCGAGTATCTGAATTACGAGGAGGTTCTTCACCTTGATCATCAACCCACAGGTAAGAGTCTAGCTTTGTTTTACCTGACACAAATGCACTTGTGAACTAGTTTGAATGGACTTATTCAGAGTGGCACAACCATATTTGATTTTTGACGGGAATGAAAACGAGAAAAATTTAAGTAGACAAAAAACTCCAGAAAACGTGAGTTATGAAAATTAGATGTGATCTAGTACGTACCTTTATTCGGCTTTATGCAGAAGGTACAACTCATTGCACATTGAAGAGACTGCAAGTCTATCCTTCAGAGCCTCGTTTTCATTCCTTTTTTATAGTGCCATATTTAATTCAAAAATTAAATATGGTGCCACTCCAAATAAAGTCTAGGGTGGGTGGTGTTTTTTCTGCCTTATAGGCCCATTACTACGATTTGGTTGGATTTCTTTTTGCTTGTGGTTAGAATGAAAATTTCAGGCAGTTCAGAACTGCAATAAGAGTTTAGATGAACTGAAATGTGTAAGTCAAGAATGAAGTTGTAACCACACATTCAAAATAAAAGTTTAGGAATTGGTCACTGAAAACCTTATATTAATGGACCATTATTCTAAATATACTGTCTGTGGTGGTTATGGCCCTGGTGTTAGTATTTTTTAAAGCACAATTTCTTCACCGCAGATGCAGATGGCTCCATCACTCTCAGGCCTGGAAACAAATACAAGTTCATGTTTGGGTTTGAACTTCCACAGGCGGGGTAGGTTTATTTTGGGAACTGCATATTACAAATATTGCATCTAAAATGTTTAATTATATCCGACTGAGTTACTAATTTAATCCAAAATCATCCATTCCTGAACAGGTGCCTAGTTTCCTCCTATGCAGGAAAGTTTGGCTCAGTCCAGTACTATGTGAAAGTGGTCATAGAGAAATCAGGACAGCCATGGGCGGAATGCAAGCAACATTTTAAGGTGGAGGAACCCATTGATGTAAACACCCAAGAACTCATGGTGAGTAAGCCTAGAGAGGTCACAAAACTTCTGTTAAACGGATGTGATTCAAACATGAGAGAATAGTCCTTCGTTTTTCTCTCTGGCTCTTTTCAGACTCCAGTTACAGGTGCAAAAGAGAAGAAAGTCACCTGCATGTTTATTCCTGATGGCAGCGTTTCCATTGTTGCACGCATAGACCGAAAAGGTTATTGCGAAGGAGAGGACATTTGCATCGATGCTAAATTCGAGAACACCTGCTCTCGGATTGTCATTCCTAAAGCCGCCATCATAGCCAAGCACATTTATCTGGCAAACGGCCGCACCAAGGTGTTTTGCGAGAAACTCACTTCTGTCAGGGGCGATCACATCATCTCCGGCATGTGTGACATGTGGCAGGGGAGGGTCCTCCGGGTTCCCAAGTTGAAACCCACCATCTTGGGCTGTGACATCATCCACGTTGACTACACTTTGAGGGTGAGATGTATTCCTGATAATTCATGCCAGCAGTCTACATCAGTAGACTGTACATGTCTGTTCTGCTTTTTACATGTGCCATGGAAATAATGGTTTTTCTCTCTCTCCGGGGGCAGATCTATGTCCATATCCCAGGCAGTGAGAAGCTAATCCTTGAACTGCCTCTGGTCATTGGGACGATCCCCTTCAATGGCCTGAATAGTCGCACCAGCAGCATGAGCAGTCAGGACGGCAGTTCCCCCTCCAGCACCTGTGTGTCCATCCCATCTTCTCCACCCAGTTACAGTGAGATCTCCCGGGACAACCGAATGGACAGTTCCTTTATCCCTATCCTAAATGATTACGATGAGGATGACAGTCCAATCTTCATGCGCATTAGCGAGTATCATCTCCCCCCTCCCCCGGCATACACAGAGGTACACAAACACACACACACACATATAAATACACCCACTACCCTAGTTGAGACTGCACTAAGGATTGCTACTCTCTTTCCTCTGGTTGTACAGCAGAATTGAGACTGCGGTTCTCCTTCAACACAGCTGAAAAACTGCTGCCACAAAGCATTAAACTCCAGCAGAAGAACAAACACAGCTCCTGACAGCAAGATTCATATCTAAAATTGCAGAATGACAGTGCTAGAGGACCAGGCATGCTTTACTTCTGAGTTGTGGACTATTAAATGCTGTGACACACCAAGAAATGGTTGATTGGGAGTTGGTGAACCTTTACTGAGGTCATCAGAAGCTGTTTTACTGAATCAAAGGACACTTTGACTAATGTAAGAATCCACCTCTTGAAAATGACCATTGTCATCTTCATGTTTATTACTGAGAAATTCTCGGCATCTGAGAGAGATTTTGCCATATTGGTATAGTATTCTGTCTGCTCTTTCTGGCATTCCAGATTGGAAAATTAAGAGGTTTTGCTTAGCACTCCTAATAACTGGTGGGAAAACCCTTCAGGTTAGAAAAATTAGGAAGAGATAATATTTTTGTGATATAATTTTTGAGAGTGAAAAACATTGTATGTCATATTGGGTTATATTTGAATCGGTTATATAAAAATTAGAATATATATATATATATATATATATATATATATATATATATATATATATATATATATATGAGTCAGAATTAATAAATAAGGGCCACTGTAAATATACCAACATTTAGTTAATCCAATTAAAATATGACTGATATTTGCATTTTGTACTAGTTTTTATTTTTATTTGAACCCAATGGGTCACTTTTATCCATTCTTAATACAATACAATTTTTTGAAATGATTAAATATAATAAAGTGTCAATAATTTGAGTAATAATAAAAATTCCAGATGTCTGTCTTTCTGTCTGTCTATCATCCATCCATCCATCCATCCATCTATCTCTGAGAACTATCTTTTAATGCACATTGTGTGAAATTCTGATGTGAGGATAAATGTAGGGGAAAGGTTGATAGCAGTAGACAAAGACATGTATTTAGCTGTTATGTGATGAACACCTGTTATTGTTTGTATCTGGAGGGGTTTATTTACAGGCTTTGTACACCACCATCTGTTAACTTCCATCCATGGGCCTGTGTTGAGAATAGCATTTCAGTGATGTAACTTTAAACGAAAGGCCATAGTGAGTGTGCTGGTAACTGTACACATACTCACCAAGCAGACCACATCTACAGTAAATAGACCTTTTTTCCTACAATTAAACAGCAAAAGTCTTTTATCTCAGTATTATTTTAGCTAACCATTCTAGAATAGTTTTAGTCGAATCATTGATGCTCCCTGTAAAGAAACAGTCTTATGTCTGTTATTATTATCTGACAGCACAGACACCAGACTTCTAAAATAATTGATAAAATAATATCACTAATCTAAAAAGAGTAATAATTAATGCACAGACTAACACGATATGTAAAGAGGAGCTGTCCTATCCAGAATAATTTGTGCAGGACTGCATGCGTGCTGGGATGCAACTGCATCAAGGGCAAGATCAGCATTCCTGGAACCATTAAATAAGAATATCAGAAACCTGATAGTCTTTACTCACCAGGCAGCTGTTCCTTGTCATAGAGCTCTCTCAAAAAGGATCTGTATCTATCCAGACCCCACTGTAGCTTCCTCACGTACTCTCTCTCCATTTCCAGATCACAAACTTGAACCTAGCTCAGAAATCCACACCAGCAGGACCTTGTCTCCTAGTCACCTTTTGCCTTTTCTGTAAGCTTTCATAAGATTGCAATGTAATGTGTAATTCGACTACATGAGGCAGTTAAATCAGTGGTTGTCCAGTGACTCTGAATCCCACTGCATGGGTCAGATAGGGAAGTGTCTCTGAGCCTGTGCCAGCAAATATAATTTTTTGCATTTACTGAGCAGTTAAAAATTAAAGTGTCAGTCACATTGAACAAAACTGCAAGGCTGGGCAGTGTCTGCACACACACACTTATACTTATTGACTTCTGTTGTTCTTCAGTGAAGCTAATTAACACCCTTACTCTAATAATAACTAATCTAGACTCTTAGATTTGAATTAATTAATTAAATTAATTAACAATTAATTTATCCTCAATAAAGTGTATGGGCAGCCAGCAATTCACATCTTGAAGCTTTTTTGGCCTATGGACTTAATAATTTCCTCTTTTTTGGACTAGGTGTGCTTAATTTTCTCAAATTCTCTTTTATTTTAATTAAAGAAATATTCTGGGTTCAATACATGTTAAGCTCAATCGACAGCATTTGTGGCATAATGTTGGTTACCACAAACATGTATTTCCAGCCATCACTCCTTTTCTTTAAAAAAGCAAAATCAAGATTACTGTGAGGTGCTTACAATGGAAGTGAATGGGGCCAATTTTTAGAGGGTCTAAAGGCAGAAATGCGAAGCTTATAATTTTTATAAAAGCACTTATATTCATTCTTCTTTTAAAACTGTGTAATATTTGAGCTGTAAAGTTGTTTAAATGGTCAGGGTTTACTGCGTTATTCGTCGACATGACAACAAAGTTGTAAAACTGGCTATAATTTTACACAAAAAAAGGCTAGTAAGCAATTTTTATCACTCTAAAATCATGTTATAACATTCTTATTGTATACACCTTTTGGCTATACTTTTGAAACAGTGAGTATTTTAACATTTACAAATTGGTCCCATTCACTTGTAAGTGCCTCACTGTTTTTAAGAAAAGGGGGGACAAGTGGAAATAAATTAACATTATGCTGTCAACTGAGTTTAACTTGTATTGAATCCAGAATATTCCTTTGAGACATCATTTGGCCTGTTTATGAACCTTTGTTTACAGTTGATTTTAGGATTTTTCCAGATTTGTATGGCCCTCATAAGTATAGCATCATTAGTAAACACACACAGATTTACACATATTTGAAGTGCTCTGGTCAGATTGGGTTACAGTTTAAGGTTGGGTAACCTGAGCTGCAAAGCAATGATTTACACAGAATATAATTTAAAGTGTATAATTTTCCTCTATTAAAATCATTTGCCTTATACCAGTTTAAAGTACAGAGACAGCTATAAGCAAGCCATTCGTAGGCTGATTCCCCCTCGAAAAGTGTAAACACAGACCCTGTGGCGCTATCAAAACATTGCTCTGTTTGCAATGCCATACTCGTTAGGGCTTCTGTTTGGTGACGCTGGTGGTGTAATAGATATTACATACTTCACCTTTAACACCATGTAGACACAGGCAATAAATACAACCAATTAGCAGGCCCACCCTGAAACTGTGTGTCACGGTCCTGTCACTCTGTCAGTCTGGGTTTTTGTCTGACAGAACCGTGGCATCAACGTCCCATGTCTGTCTTGTTTTTCGTTGTCTGTGTTTGTGTGAGCGCACGGTTTCGGTTGTATTCCCTGCTGTGCGCTCTTCGGTCTGTCTTGTTTCATGTTGGGAGCATGGTGTCTGGATCCTGACTTCCTGTCTGGTTTGGTTTCAGTTTGTGTCGGGATCCAGACACTCATGCTCCATGTTTGTCTGTTATTGATGTGGGTGCATTGCGCTTATGTCATCTTGGCAGCATGCACTCGTGTCAATAGTTTACCTGTCTCTAGCGAACATGGGTGCATCTCGCGTTGAGTGCCTGGGTCGTGAGCTGTTCTCATGTTGTGTTGAAGTTCGGTCACTTCGGTCTAAGGTGTTGGGTGTTTTTGTGGCCGAACTCTCAGGTGTCCTGTCTTGTTTTTGTCACCTTCTGTGTGCATCGCGTGGTGTTTGCCTCGTTATGTACGCTCAAGCTGAAGTGAGAATGCGTGGCATCGCTTTGTTTGGAGTTGCTACGCATTCTCTCATCTTGTTTGTCGGTTGGCATGGGCGTATATTGCCTTATTGTCTTGCCGATTTGCGCTCATGCCATTTGGGTGTTTTGTTGTCTTGTGAGAACACGTGACTTTGTTTTGTTTCTGTATCGCTGCATGTCTTGCTGCATGTCCTATTAACAGGGTTGGGAGGGTTACTTTTGAAATGTATTCCACTACAGATTACAGAATACATGCTGTAAAATGTAATTTGTAACGTATTCCGTTAGATTACTCAAGGTCAGTAATGTATTCTAAATACTTTGGATTACTTCTTCAGCACTGGTAGATTTTTTCATTTGTTTTGACTATAAAAACTCTGCCAGTACAGTAAGACAAAATACACATGTTAAAAATACATTCTCTGAAAAACCTAAATATCTTATGCAGTGTTTTTTCTAAAACAAGATCAATCAAATTGATCTTGTTTCAAGGATTTTTAGATATTTTTACAGGAAAACAATACAAAAATTATTATTAAGAATATGATTTTTGCCCTAATATCAAAGGTCTTACTAGAAAAAAAGAAATTATGATCTAACGTGAATTTTCTTGATAAAAAAAAATATGATCGTGCCTGGTAACGTGCATGTAAAATGGCTAGAAATAGCATTTTAGCTTAGCGTAAAGCTGACAATTTACACAAGGTTTATTTCTATTTCTTCTGCTCCAAACTTACTTCAAACTTACTTCTCTGTCTGCTTGTATGAATGTAACACATCATAAGAAAGTGTTTCACCGCTGTTCAAATGCACTTTGGATCGCATCATTTATATGTATAAAGGTTTTCCATCTGAAAGGACTAAATATTAAATGAAAAAAATTACAATAAAATGCAAAGTAATCTCTTCAGTAATCAAAATACTTTTTGAATGTAACTGTATTCTAATTACCAATGATTTAAACTGTAACTGTAATGGAATACAGTTACTTATATTTTGTATTTTAAATACGTAATCCCGTTACATGTATTCCGCTACCTTGTTCCTGTTCGGTCCGGTCGGTCCTGTGCCCCTTTTACCTTCTTCCCCAGCACGGATTACTTCCTTTGTTGTGTTTCCCCTACAGGGTTGTTTATGTTTGTTTTTCCCCCTTGTGGGAGTTTTGGTTTGATTTTTGCCCTTTTGAACGTATTAATAAATTCATTTATTTTAACTCTGCATTTGGGTCCAGAGCCTCTCTTATTCATGACACTGTGCCCCCAGATTCCTGTTCAACGCCAGTCCTTCATAAAATTCTACATAAAATTCTCCGCCCCTAACATGTTCGTCTTTTCTAAATACTGTGGCTACAGCTAACAGTACGAGTGCAGACACTTTCAGCTCTGTTTAGCACATTTTTATATGTTTAAATCCACTGTGTAGATTTCTGCAGGTTTCCCCCACAAATCAATCCATAAAATGTGCAAAACATCTGCAGATTTAATAAATGTACTTTAAAATGCATTGAAATGTCCTGTTACTGTATAGTATTGCTGTACATGGGACCGGAAAGGAATCGTCCTGTCCTGAATCATTTGTGCTTGGCTGGAACCGCATCAAGTGCAAGTTTAGCAATCCTGGAAACATTGAATCAGAGAATCAGAAACCTGATACAGTTGTTTACTCATTAAGCAGCTGTTCCTTTACTCAAAAAAGATCTATATCCTGACCTACTTCAAGTACTCTCTCCATCTCTCTCCATTTTCAGCTGTAAACTTTAGCCTAGTTCAGAAATCAAGCCAAACTAGTAGATGACTATACAGTAGGTGACTGTAGTCTCCTCTTGATTTTTCTTAGCTTCATTCTAAATGTTCTCTTAACTGTCCTCAATGGAATATTCTGAGTTCAATACAAGTAAAGCTCAATTGTGTTCATGTTTTATTATTTGTCACATACATATTACATACATGTGATGTTATGTAGTGAAATGTTTTTTCTTAGTTCCTCGTCCCACAGTGCAACAACAAAAAGAACCATCAACGAACTAAGGACATACACCCACATAATGATAAAAAAAAATAAAAATAAATAGAATAAAATATAGTAGACTATAAAGAAATATAATGTGAATAAATAAAATATAGTAGAAAATAGGCAAAATATGTAGAACTGTACAGAGTATACAGAACTATACAGTGTACAAAATGTGTAGTTAATTAAAATTATAGTGCAAACTGTTTTGTGTATGTGTGTCTGTGTGAAGCAGGAATATACAGACTCTCTCAAGTGTCCTCATTCAGTAGCCAGATTGCCTGAGGATAAAAACTCCTCCTGAGTCTCTCTGTGTTGGTCCCCAGGATCCGGTAGCACTTCCCTGATGGGAGCACTTGTGACAGCATTTGTGGCATAATGCTGATTATCCCCCCCCCCCTTCTTCTTTAAAAAAAGCACAAATCTGGGTTACAATGGAAGTGAATGGGGCCAATCCGTAAACATTAAAATACTAATTGTTTTAAAAATTATAGCCAAAAGATGTGAACAATATGCATGTTAACAGGATTCTAGTGTGATAAAATCACTTACTAACCTTTTCTGTGTAAAGTTATAGCCAACTTTACAACTTTGTTGACATGACGTTGTATTCTCAACAAACCCCAAAACTGTAAAATGACTGTAAAAACGATTATTTAAACAACTTTACATCTCAAATAATATGCAAGTTTTAACAGAAGAATAAATGTAAGTGCTTTAAAAAAATTATAAGCTTCACATTTCTGTCTTTAAACCCTCTAAAAATTGGCCCCATTCACTTCCATTGTAAGTGCCTCAATGTAACCTCAATTTTTGCTTTTTTTCAAGAAATTATTTTTTGTGGTATTATGCCACAAATGCTGTAGATTGAGATTAACTTGAATTAAAAACTATGTCAGCATTTCTTTTGATTATGCCAGCCATCTGATATTTTTACCATAATGCAGTTGTGTTTCTCCAGTGTAATGTGAGAGGAGCACAGGTTGTTCTGCTGGCTAATGCTGTCCACCGTCAACAGAGAGGATGATAACCTTTGCTGTGATTGACAGGTGCAATATAAGCCTCGATATTTGTATAATATAGTGTGGGCTTGAATGTGGGGCATTTTCTAAAAATGCATCATAGGTATGATGTCAGTGGGACATGTAATTAATAGCCCCTAGCTGGACAAATGCAGATATTTGATATGACAAGATTAGAAAGCACATTCAGTAATGATAGATAGCTTTTTGAACTGCCAAGAGGGATCGTTAGTGGTGCATGAATGATATATCAAATTGTGCAGCTTATTGAGTAGAGGTGTGCTATTACTTATCATAATCAGACTTATAATCTTACCTTGTGGATGATAACATGGACAGAAAAAATCCATAGACTTACATTAAAGGAAAGACCCTTGATCTATCTAGGGACCAAAATGTGATAGAAACTTGAGGGTGGGCTCTTTTGACTTGGGCCAGTGAGCAAGTACCACTCACCATTTTTGTTCAGAAAATATGTGAATCTAGTTTGTTATGCTTTAGTCTGCATGCTCTAGACACTTTGATCCCCCATAATTTCCTTAATTGTTTCCATAATAAAATAAGCAACAAGCTAGCTACTACTTAGAAAACCCCAGCAATGCCAACTACACAAATGCACTAAAAAAAACCCACCCAGAACAGCATAGCAATGCCATGGCAACCGCCCACAACAACATATTTTGCACATATCCCATATTCCTCAGAAAATGTAGTTACGATTGATGTCTTTATTTTATTTGAACTGTGTGTGCTCACGCTACACTGGATAGACAGTGTTTGAATATAGGTCAGTCTATTAAAGGAAGGTGGCCTTTTATATGACAGATCAAGCCATTTAAAGAATGCCATAATCATCAGACAGACAGACACAACAAACCTAAGCAAAATGACCTTTTTTTTTCTTCTTTTTTTTTTTTACCTAAGGAGAAGTTTTTGTGCAAAATTCTATATCTATCAAACTACATGAGAATCTGTATTCAAACCCCAGTTTTCCACACTCTAACAGGAACAAATAAACTACAGCAGAACTTGGGACAGGCCAGCACTTGTTGGCAAGATCCAACACGGGACTGTCCAATGCATTATCTCTCTAGGTCTTCCTGTTTGACACGAAATTTGAATGTTAACAGTGCTGGCGCTCAAAGTGTCCATGCAGAGTAGACCTAATTTATCTCATCTGATTTCTGTGATCTTTATGTCATTAACAAGCTGTCTGGGAAACAATTGGTCTCATCTACAGTTGGCTGACACTGTCACCAGCTGATGTTGTTTTATGTGTTATCAATGCATAAGATCGATAATCTCATCTAGAAAGCTCATTATTAGAGTTTTTTTTTTTTTTTTAGGCCAAGGGTGTTTAACAGGAGGTCCACAGCAGTACTATAAGGTGTCTGCCAATTATAGTTTGATCTCAAACAAACTTTTGTAAAAAAAAAAAAAAAAAAAATGTGTTAAACAAAAAAGCCTGATATTAAAGGGATAGTTCACTAAAAAGGATCATTTACTCACCCTCATGTTGTTTCAAACCCAAATTGCTTTCTTAAAAAAGGAGATGTTAGGCAGAATATCAGCCTCAGTTACCATTCCCTTTCAATGCATATGTTTCCATACAATGAAAAGCGATTTGATAGGTGTGTGTGAGAAACAGATCAATATTTAAGTCCTTTTTACTATAAATCTCCATTTTCACTTTCACATTCTACTTCTTTTCTTTTTGGCAGTTTGCATTTTTCATGCATATCGCCACCTACTGAGCAGGGAGGATAATTTATAGTAAAAAAGGACTTAAATATTGATCCGTTTCTCATCAACAATTATCATATATCTTCAAAAGGCATGGATTAAACCACTGGAATTGTATGGATTACTTTTATGCTGCCTTTATGTCCTTTTTGAAGCTTCAAAGATTTGGCCACGATTCACCTGCATTAAATGGACCAACAGAGCTGAGATATTTTTCTAAAAATCTTTGCTTGTGTTCAGCAGAAGAAAGAAAGTCATGCACATCTGGGATGGAATGAGGGTGAGTAAATGATGAGAGAATTTTCATATTTGGGTGAACTATCCCTTTAAGTGTCAAAGAGAATCCTCTTCCTAGATATACGTGTGTGTGTGTGGACAGTGTTCTTTGTATAAAACTCAATTACTCACTCTTCTGTGGAGGGCAGGACAGGTTAGAGATTGTTATAGAGGGTCCTTGGGCTGCTTTTGTTTTCAGTACGTGGTCTCTGCTACCCTTCCAGCCGAAGTGCTGCATCCTAATTACCAGAGATGAAGGACAGAGGACATCTCCTTGCCTCCTTAACCGAAATAACTGGCCCGTTGAGCGTGTGTGCTTGTGTATTAGTGTTATTCCACTTCAGCTTAAAAGGACCCTATGGGTATTCCCTTCACTCACTGTTATATATGTACAGGGTCTGGCTGCAGACATGGACTCTCTACTGTTTGGGATGCCACATGAACTCTCTGCAGAAGAACCGGAATTAATTTGTTGAAAAAATAATGTTGTTGGAGTTTTACAATGTATAAATAAAGTATGAGTAAAAAATAAATAAACAAATAACAAACTTTACCGGACACCTCAATATTAAAGAACTGAAAAACGTTTAAGTGGAAAAGTGTAAATATCTGTAAAAATATCAGGCCAAACAGATTATCGGTCAATCTCTAATTATGACTAACGTACAATTTTTGTTACATGACTTTTGGTGTCATTAGCTAACATGTATGGACTGCAGTTTATTTCTACTTCCTCAGCTTTTTTGTATTTTTTTTATTTAGTAAACAAAGCCCCATGTTGTTACTTTATAATGACATTAACATTTATATTCGTACACGTACAAGAATGTGCATACACTATAAATAGTTTAATGGGATGGAATTTCAGCAAGAATATCCTGGGAAAATCATTAGTTGCAGCCTGAGGCAGAGAGAGAAACAAGGAACCGTTTATAAGTATGTTTGTGTTAATAGCTCAAACAAGACAACACAGGAGATTGAAATACCTTCAGAGAAAGAGAAAAAAGAATGTTTTGTAATTATTCTCAGATGTCAGGGAGATATCCAGGTTAAGCCACCTAAATTCGTCAACCTTCAAAACCATAATTAATTTTTTTTCTCATAACGCTATTACTGTTCAGTGTTTAGCGCAAAAGAAATGTTAAAAATAAAATACTTATTCTTAAATGTCTGTTTTTACATTAGAATATCAACCAGTGCAGACGTCTCCATTCACCACTATTACATTTAATAGGTTTAAAAGTCTTAAAAATAAATTCTACCTAAATTTTGCTTTTATTGAAATCAACGTTAAAATTTTAGGGAGTGACGTGACAATTATTTTGACCACAATTCAAACAGATAACCCTTTTACAGTCTTCAACAATTTAGAAGTTCAAATCTATCATTGCATAATTGTGTTAGTAGACATTTGTGCACTGATCTTTAACACTGCTAACATTCAATCCCAAAACATTTTTAATATAACAGGATTTTAGGGTTGACACAAACCATTCCATTTCGAGAGATTGACTATGCTACACTTTGAAATTGACATTTGGCACTAAAGGGATTGTTTACCCAAACATTTTCTCATCATTTACTCACCCTTATGCTACCCCAGATGTGTATAATTTTCTTTCCTCTGCTGAACACAAATGAAGATTTTTAGAAGAATATCTCAGCTCTGTAGGTCCATACAATGCAACTGAATGGTGACCAGACCTTTCAAGCTCCAAAAAATCACATAAAGGCAGCATAAAAATAATCCATATGACTCCAGTGGTTTAATCCATATCTTCAGAAGTGATATGATAACTTTTTTTAACCATAAATCTCCACTGTCACTTTCAAAATGTTAAAGTAAAAGTGGAAATTTGTAGAATAAATATTGATCTGTTTCTGCCTTTATGTGATTTTTGGAGCTTCAAAGATTTGGTCACCATTCACTTGCATTGTATGGAACTACAGAGTTGAAATATTCTTTTTAAAATCTTTTTTTTTTGTGTGTGTGTGTTCAGCAGAAGAAAGAAAGTCATACACATCTGGGATGGCATGAGGATGAGTAAATGATGAGAATTTTCATTTTTGGGCGAACTATCCCTTTAAGCTCAGCAGTGCAGTTAGACTAAAATCTAACATAATTAGATTAATACCTATAACATAATATCTTTGACCTGTAGTTTGTAAATTTAAATTTGTGCTGTCTGATTGTTGCTGTGTACAATAAACATCTCACTACAGCTCCTTCGTTTGGCAATTCTCCCTCTGTCTTAGTTTTAGTTGTTTTAGTTGTCTCTGGCTGCTTGAGATGAGCTGCTCTTCGCTTCCCTGAATAAAAGCCTGCACCTATTCCTGGAAAAATTCCTCTGCCTGTCCTCTATTAAAGCTCGTCTGAGTCAGCCACCGTCTAAATTCATCCGCAGAAAATTTGGCCAACCAGCAGAGTGTTCGAGATCTGAAGGGTCAAGAATGATTTTTTCTCCTCTGCTGATTTTTTTATTTTTTATTTTTTCTCAACAGAGCCTGGCATTTTATTTATATTCTAATTCTTGTCATGCGTACATGGTAAAATGATATACCTCAACCAAGGACATTTACTGACAGGTGGATTTTTACAAGCATGGACTGTGATACTTTCATCCCTCACACACAAACACACACACACACATGCACACACACTGTATAGAGGTCACATATTATGTAAGATGTAGTAATAATTTTATGAGTAGTAATAATGTTTCACAAAGCCTGTAAAATACAGAATCAGCAGGATTTTATCTACCCTAAATTTCTCCTTTGTGAAGCAAAGGCCCATTCTGTTTAGGAAAATGAAAACATTGTTTCCTGTTTAATTCCTTGATAAAGAATCTTCGGTATTTGTACAGCTTTTATATGTAAATTTAAATTAGCTCATTAAAGGTTGTATGATTATTTCAAGTAAGATACAAAAAGAAGGATGTCCAATTTTTCATTATTTCATCATTATTTCAAGATGCAATGTCATATTCTTCTCTATGCACTTCCTTTTCTCTTAAACAGGCAATTATTTATACAGTTGTAGAGTGTTTCCAGTCTAAGTCGTGTCTGGTTATCAGCTTGGAGTGTGTGAATAAGGAAAACATGAACTGATAACAAATATACATTTATACAATCAGACTTAACACTAGGCAACGGTAGGCATCCCAGAAACCAAGGGCCCCCTAAAAATACAAATAATATTCTTTGTTATTATCATTAATGCTAAATAACGTGTGCTGAAATTTTAATTATTACTGTAACAACACCGATATGATTGATATTGCTGTTTTTCAGTACCATTAATGCAAGATACCCCTTTCCCCCTCAGATCAGGCTGTAGTGGAAAATTCCAAGGTTTTTATGTGTCTACACACGTTTGTAAACAGGTGAAAATTAGCCAAACCGCTCGGACAGATTTGTGTGATTTCATCGTATACTCTGTTGCACATTACTAGTTAAGCTACATTGTTGCTAGTTCAGTTTGGTTTGAATTTGAAAAATTTACGGAATTGAGACTTCTTAAGGTAACACTGTCTTTCCAAACTGATCAGATTGCTGCACAGCCTGCACCGCCACCTGCTGCTGCTTCCACGAGCACAGCACTCACTATAGTCACCAATACACAGTGTTGATTGTCTGGTTCATCTTCTTCCAACCAACAGGCAGAATCTAAAATCTGCTAAACCTGTAGTAAAGACTGTTAAGAGATGGACCAATGAAGCAGAGCTGGAACTACAAGCCTGCTTTGACTGCACTGATTGGAGTGTTTTTGAGGCTGCAGACACCAATCTGGATGAGCTCACAGATACTGTTACATCATATATCAGTTTCTGTGAGGATATGTGCATTCCTACTAGGACTTATTTACCATACAACAACGACAAACCATGGTTTACAGCAGAACTCAGGCAGCTTCGTCAGGCCAAAGAGGATGCTTACAGAGGTGGGGATAAAGTCTTGTGCATTCAGACCAGGAACACACTGAATAAGGAAATCAGAGAGGCTAAAAGAAACTATTCTGATAAGCTGAAAAACAAGTTTTCAGGTAACGACCCTGCATCAATGTGGAGCGGCCTGAAAGACATTACTAACTTCAAGAGACCTTCCACTAACACTGTAGGGAACCAACAACTGGCTGATGACTTGAATGTGTTCTGCTGTAGATTTGAAAGGCCCAATCTCACACCCCACACCCACTCTGACTTTCACTTCACACAAACACCAACACCTCCTGAAACCGCACTCCTCCCCCCTCCTGCTACTCAACCTGCACTTAAGGTCTGTGAAGATGATGTGAGCTGGTCTTTCGAAAACAAAGGATAAGGAAAGCACAGGACCCAGATGGCGTTTCACCTGCATGTCTTAGATCCTGTGCTAACCAGCTGGCCCCATCTTCACACAGATCTTCAATAGATCACTGGAGCAATGTGAAGTCCCATGCTGCTTCAAATGCTCAATCATCATTCCTGTCCCCAAGAAACCCAAAATCACAGGACTTAACGACTACAGATCCATTGCCCTGACATCTGTGGTCATGAAATCATCTGAGAAACTGGTGTTGGCACACCTGAAGGACATCACTGGACCCTTTCTAGAGCCCCTTCAATTTGCTTATCGAGCAAACAGGTCTGTGGATGATGCAATCAACATGGGATTGCCTCATATCCTGCAACATCTGGACAGACCAGGGACATATGCAAGGATCCTTTTTTTGGACTTCAGTTTGGTTTTCAACACCATCATCCCAGCTATTCTCCAGACTAAATTCACTTCCAGCACATGTACAATCAGCACTGGTGCGCCCCAGGGATGTGTGCTCTCCCCACTACTCTTCCCCCTTTATACAAATGACTGCACCACCAAAGACACCTCTGTCAAGCTCCTGAAGTTTGCAGACAACATTACTGTCATCGGCCTCATCCAAGATGACGACGAGTCTGTATACAGAAGGGAGGTTGAACGGCTGGCTCACTGGTGCAGTCAAAACAACCTGGAGCGGAACATGCTCAAAATGGTGGAGATGATTGTGGATTGGAATACACCAACATATATATATATATATATATATATATATATATATATATATCAGCATCTTTAAAAAGCTGGTCAGCAGAAGGAAGCATGAAGTGCTCCAAAAGTTCTTGGTAAAAGGGTGCAGTGACTTTGGTTTTCAAAAAACACACTGGACCAACACCAGCAGATGACATTGCACCCCAAATCATCACAGACTGTGGAAACTTAACACTGGACTTCAAGCAACTTGGGCTATGAGCTTCTCCACCCTTCCTCCAGACTCTAGGACCTTGGTTTCCAAATGAAATACAAAACTTGCTCTCATCTGAAAAGAGGACTTTGGAACACTGGGCAACAGTCCAGTTCTTCTTCTCCTTAGCCCAGGTAAGACGCCTCTGACGTTGTCTGTGGTTCAGGAGTGGCTTAACAAGAGGAATACGACAAATTGTAGCCAAATTCCTTGACATGTCTGTGTGTGGTGGCTCTTGATGCCTTGACCCCAGCCTCAGTCCATTCCTTGTGAAGTTCACCCAAATTCTTGAATCGATTTTGCTGGACAATCATAAGGTTGCGGTTCTCTCGGTTGGTTGTGCATCTTTTTCTTCAACACTTTTTCCTTCCACTCAACTTTCTGTTAACATGCTTGGATACAGCACTCTGTGAACAGCCAGCTTCTTTGGCAATGAATGTTTGTGGCTTACCCTCCTTGTGAAGGGTGTCAATGATTGTCTTCTGGACAACTGTCAGATCAGCAGTCTTCCCCATGATTGTGTAGCCTAGTGAACCAAACTGAGAGACCATTTTGAAGGCTCAGGAAACCTTTGCAGGTGTTTTGAGTTGATTAGCTGATTGGCATGTCTAAATATTCTAATTTTTTGAGATAGTGAATTGGTGGGTTTTTGTTAAATGTGAGCCAAAATCATCACAATTAAAAGAACCAAAGACTTAAACTACTTCAGTCTGTGTGCATTGAATTTATTTAATACACGAGTTTCACAATTTGAGTTGAATTACTGAAATAAATGAACTTTTCCACGACATTCTAATTTATTGAGATGCACCTGTATATATGTTGTCCTATTGTGTATTTCTATATATATATATATATACTTTATTTTCTATTCACCTTTTTTAATATATTTTTTTATTATTATCTCTGTCTTGTTGTATTCCTATACTTTGCCTAGGGCCCCCAAATCACTAAATCCGCCCCTGTATACAAACAGTGTTGAGGAAAATATCCAGCAGTGCCAATGTTTGGCACAATTGTATTCTGTAACTTAAACAATAGTAGCACACCCCCTATAGGCCACATCACAGAACTGAAGAATCTATCTACTGGTATCTTGCCATTACATTAACACAACAAAGTGTTTACAACATTTGACTTTATCACATCAAATGGTTAAACAGTGCAAAAAAAAAAAAAAAAAAAAAAAGAAAATCTTTACAATTACATTAGGGTTTGAAGAACATCACTTACTTATCATAATTAATTATCTAAAATAAACATAATCTACAATACTAAAATGTATAAAAGTTATTTAGATGAAAATAACGGTCTAAAACTTAGACTAAAACATACATGTTATAAAAACAAGTTCTTAAAATGGTTTCAGCAATCTCTAACAATCAGTTACAAAGCTCTAAAATACATATATAGCTGCATTACGATAGGTGTGTGTGTGTGTGTGTGTGTGTGTGTGTGGAGGCAGATTTGGGTAAATTTTAGTCACTGTCTCTCTCCTTCTGCTCCAGCCATGGCGCTCAGATTCTAACGTTATTCGTCATCAGTCTGCCACCCTGCCAGCCCACCGGATAAGAGCAAACTCACTGCATACAGATCTCAACATTAGCTGGCAGATAAAATGATCAGTCACATAATGGTCCTGAGGGACAGACAGCATACACTGTCCAGAGGAGGGCGCTACAGAGCCGGCGTCACCTGCTTCAGTAAATGGCTTCATCCATATTATCTTCACTGTCCCCTCCAAACTCCTCATTGTCAAAGTAGGACATGATGTAATCTGTTTCCTATTACATACACACATATATACAGGATTAACTGACTAAAAATCAAATGTCTGGTACAATTAAGTTCAATGCACCTAGACATATAAAGGTTGCTCCAGTATCCATCTGAGCAAATTTTAACAACAAACATATTAAGTAAAAAACAGAGGCTCTATTCCAAAATCTAATGAGCTACAGATGGAGGCAGCATTTTAAGGCATCATAGGTGTTTTCCCAATAATAAAAGGCTGTTCCAAAAGGTAGGCAACTTAATTATGCTGCCTCCTAAAATGCCTTGTTTTGGCCAAATTATAAGGCAGCATCGCATGTATTGCATGTAAAAATACAATGCATTGTGACTAATAAATAATCAATAATAATAAATAAAATAAAATAAACTAATGATAAATAACATAATAATTAAATAATTAAAATTATAATAAATAATTAATTCAATAATTATAAAAATGTATGTATGTTAAATTAAATAATATAAATTAATTAATATCTAATTAAACACTCAAAAGATTAAAAATACTTCATTCAGTATAATTATAAATTGATTATTTCACCCAGTTACCGGTACATCTTAACATAGAAAAATCTTAACATGCTACAACATTACAAACTCTACTGAAATCGATTTTGGGAGTTGAGTCTCTTGTGTGAGGAGTGCTGTTTGTGTGGCATGTTCACTTATGAGGTTTAATTTCAGTTAGGATGCTAAAGAGATAAACTGTGTGTGTGTCTGTGCGCAAGTGTTTGTCAGGTTTTGCCATTTGGTCCCTACAAGGATAGTAAAACCTGAAATCACCTACATTACAGGGACCATTCAATGGACCTCCACAAGGAAAATGGCTTAATAAACATACAAAATAATGTTTTAATTAAATCTATAAATGCAGAAGGGTCTCTGTGAGGGTTAGGGGACAGAAAGTAATATTAGCTTATTATGAAAACAATAGAAGTCAATGGAAAGTCTCCACCGTGATGGAAAAACAATGTATTCATGTTTGTGTACCTCCAGTTTACGTATGATCTCCTCTTTGTCCACTCGTGGCTGTTTGGGTTGTTTTGGAACAGCTGGGCTTTCTGGAACAACATGAGCGAAGTGTGTTTGTAACAGAAGAAAATGACATCAGCAACATCCTTCAGTGCACTTCCACTAAAAACATCTACTCTGATCACAGCTCCCCTATTGATTCTTTTATACAAAAAGACTAAAAATAAACTCATCACTCCTCTTGTGACAGACGCACTTCTAGACTAAACCTTCATGCCTCTCTCTCTCATCTTTCTACGTCTTTCTCTCTCCATCCTTTCATTTTGGAGATGTGTGCAGCGCTGCTGAGAGCTGTCTCTCTGATTTCCCCTGAGACAGCAATGAGTCAGAGAGTGAAGCGCAGACCTGCTCGACCGGCTCGTCTGTACACACTCATTCATAAGCACATCAGCCTCACCTGCTCCGTTATTACTGCTTTAAAAAGAGCAAATTTACAAATGTGTATTTGCTGTACTGTAGGGATTTGTCTGTATCTGCTTGACTGCACTGCAACCCAGTGTCCAGTGTTAGAGTGTAAGAGCCACTTAAAAGTATCAGACAGACTCACTGTCATTTCTCTCTCACATGCAGCTCCTTCAGAAAGATTTCAAAAAATCACACGGATATACAGGATAAAACACAGGCGCAGAGATACAGGTGAACACACTAGTACAGAGTAGGGATATATTCGTGATGATTTTTCTGGGCAAATAAAATTAAGCAACATTGAGTATACCACAATTATTTAAATCTGCTATTTATTTGACCATTAAATTTCCTTTAATGGTCAAATAAAGACTGCGTCATTAGATTCATTTCATGATCCATTTCTGTTTTGCAAATTTGCAAATATGTGTGCGTTAAGACAAAGATGTTTTAATAGTGTCTCTGATTTAAACTTAAGTAGCAAAAATGCAGATAGAGTTGGTAAAATTGATCATCTTAATAAATAAGTTCAAACTGTCCTCCAATTCCAAATGAATTGGCATAATCATTCAGAAATGTTCACAGAAGATTCTGTGGCTTTTATTTCTTTAAAAAATGTATGTAGTAATGTATATACTGCTGTTTATTACCATTTATCAGGGTAATAAGGAACGAAAACAGATTTTTATTTATTTATTTATTTATTTTTTTTTTTGCAAACAAAAACCGAAAACAGGAACAAAGTCCCTTTCAATTGTTCGGGAGTGAAAATTGTATTTATTTATTTACTTTTGTAACTTATATTTTATTTTAACATCAACATTGCATACAACACAGTGCAATTTTACTTCTTGGCATGTTCGTTTTTCATATTCCAGCTGCGTCAACACACTGAAAAAAATAATGTGCTGGATTTGCTGAAAAATATAGTGCATCATTTTTGCATCCCACTTTTTAAGCAAATTCCACTAGGAATTTTAAGCAATGTTACCTAAAAAAACCTGGCTATGGCCAAATTAATGAGCTTCCATTCAAAAATGTTTACTTAAAATACTGTGCCACGCCAGCTACTACTGGAGTCTCTGTTTACCCAACTATGCATTTTAAGCTCATTTAGCTCAATTGTAAGTGCTATTAGCAGCTTCAAATTCTAGGTTCTGTTCATTTACTTTCAATTAACTTTAAAATAAAATGACCTGAAGAAATAACAGACAACTGGTGAATGTCAAAGGTTTTTATTGTTGTTTACAAATTTACAATCTAACATAGATAGTCATGCTCTCCTAGAACCAAAATACATTCTCAAATACAAAAATAGTAACAAAATCATGATGATAAACAAAAAACATTAAAACAAGTGGGCTATGTAAATCTAAATAAATGCAATTCAAAATGCATTTTAACAGACTGCACACTGCAGAAATATATGCAGGTAGGAGAAAACTTTCTGAACTAATACTGTAACAAAAACACCAGAAACAGTTTATATTTATAAATGAAACTATTCATTCAAAAGACTTTTTCAGCTTGGCCAGACATTACCATCATCAAGATGCAACACCATTTACTGTATGACCTAAATAAATTAAGAAAAAGTGTCAGCTTCTTTGGGTAGCTGATGTGAAGGGCATAAAGTAGCCCAAAAAGTCAGTGCACTGACCTAAGTTTTGACAAATGTCCCCAGCTCATTTTCAAGGACAATCAATACATCCAGTGGGTTGAAAGGCAACTTTCGCTCTTCCTGCTCCAAAGCATTGATGGCATCTGCTCCTTTCTGTGCTTGGTCAAGCTCCTCTTCCTAAATGCAAAGAAAAAATCTTTGTCAAAATGTATATTAACAGTTTCCATTGTATTTATTTGCACAATTAAATATCCTCAAAATCAATAATTACAGAGTAAAAAGAAAAGTGATGCTTAAAGGGATAGTTCACCCCAAAATAAAAAGTATCTCATTTACTCACCACTATGCCATCCCAGATGAGTAGGACTTTCTTCCGTTGAACACAAACAAAGATTTTTAGCAGAATATCTCAGCTCTGTTGGTACATTCAATACAAGTGAATGGTGGTCAAAAAGCACATTAAAGTGGCATAAAGTAATCCATATGACTCCAGTGGTTTAATCTATGTCATAAGAAGTGATATGATAAAAGTGAGAAACAGATCAATATTTAAGTACTTTTTTACTATCAATCTCCACTTTGACTTTCGTAATTGTCTTCTCTTGTCTCAGGGGATTCACATTCTTTGTGCATTTCACCACCTACTGCGCAGGGTGGAAAATTCATATTTAAAATGACTTTTGATCTGTTTCTCACCCACACCTATAATTTCGCTTCTGAAGACATGGATTAAACCACTGGAGTCATATTCATATCTTTAATGCTACCTTTATGTGCTTTTTGTACTTTCAAAGTTCTGATCACCATTCACTTGCATTGTGAGGACCTACAGAGCTGAAATATTCTTCTAAAAATCTTGTGTTCTGCAGAAAAAAGAAAGTCATATACATCTGGGATGGCATGAGGGTGAGTAAACAATGAGAGAATTTTCATTTGAAGCACACAACTATTCAACCACTGTACCAAATGCATACATTTACATGAATGTCAACGGATATGTTAAAATGGTGCTATATAAATATGAATAATGTCATCCAAATGTGTTTCCTACCTTTTTTTTTTTTTTTTTTCTTGAAAACCTCTGATGACTCTTCTTTCAGTTATAGTTGTAGACCTGCCAGGACTATAATTTAAATGACCCTATCCTGTTAGACAAAAAAAATAAAAATAAAAAATAGTATAATTGTAACTGGCAAGATAAGCAGCGTGTATGGCTAGTTTACATTTAAGGTTCATGACGAGACAGTTTTCAACCGCTGCAAACCCTGCTACATATTGCAGCAGTATTATATTTATAATGTGACTCTTTTTTACAAACCAACTTACACATGTTGATATCAGGGTGTCTCCTTCAGGCAAACCAAAAATGATAATTCTCTAATCATTCATGCAGTCTTATGCCATGTCAAACTCATTTGACTTTCCTCAGGGGAACACAAACAAAGATTTTTGAAGGATATATGATGTGTGTTTGTCTATATAGTGGAAGTCAGTGAGGTTAAAAACTTTCAAGATCCATGAAGGCAGCATCAATGTAATCCATACAACTTTTTTGGTTTATGTTCCACAGAAGACATAAAGTCATACGAGTTTGAGAAGGCATAAGGGGTGAGAAGGCCAAATGACAAGAGAAATAGCATTTTTGGGTGGACTACTAAAATCATTTGATTAAGCTGAAAAGTGAACATAAACCAACACTCAGCTAATGTAAGCTGGTTTCTCTTTAAGACGAAGGGGTCCAATGAGACATTTGCATGGAAACATGTAGAAAAGTGTTTTACTTGTTGGAGTTACCTGTTGCCTGCAGAGTTTGAAGATGAACTGTCTCTCCGGTGAAAAATCCGCGGGAATTCTCCACCACTGCCCGACAATGAGAAAGCACAATATTTTCCCATGAGAAAAGTATGGTGTAAGCACCACATACAGAATATTAATTATTGTCATTAACAACTTCAATGTCGTTTAAGGCAAGCAGCCACCACAACAGTGAAACTCATTACAGAAACAAATTTATGCTTCACATGATATTGATGTTTTTATTCATGTCATCTCAAACACTAACTGAATGCTAAAACTGTAGATGCAGTTGATGAAGCTGAATATAAACCAACACTCAGAAAATGTTAGCTGGTTTCAAGATGTACAATTTGAAGTTTGCATTAAACATTTTAAATTGGTGTAGAAATGCGATTATCATGCTTGAATTACCTGTTGTTTGCTGAGTAATGCGAGTGAGGAGTTGTATGTGAAGGCCCTGAGCAGCTTTGTGTTTGTTCGACTGTGAAGATGTACACATCTAATTAGCCTCCTGCAGACAAACGTTTAATATACTGTAGATTTGCAAATGTAACGTAAGTTAACAACTTCTTTAAGCAAATAGAAACTCGAATACATAGAAAATTGATAGCAACAGAACAAAAATCCTCTACTGATTTCACACGTTTAAGTAATTTAAAGTAATCTCAATATCTTGCGTCACAAATATAGCATATAATTAAGGAAAGATGACAGCATTACATTTTGAGTAAAATCTGTTTATTTTAATGAGCAATATTTGCTGAAGCAAGGAAACATTTTTATTCAGTTTTAAGTACATCAAATACATTATACAATAAATTAAAAACGTCCAAGTACATTTGATAATATAAAAACCAGGGAAAAAGAAAGGCAAAAGGAAAAATAAAAATAAATAGATAGTAATAATAATGAAAATAGATGAATAAATAAGTAAAATAAATAAATAATAGAAGGGCGGGTGACCTTGAGGTAGTTAGAACAAGTGTGACATGGAGTGAGTTATCTTATTGCATTAATAAAGGCATTGCAGGGGTCCATCTCTTTAAAAATTCTGGCTTCTGAAGCCATAATACATATGTGATTTGTTCATTTCGTACAGCTCCCACACTTTCTGGATCCAAACATTGTATGATGAAGGGACTGGTTTTAACCATCTGAATGTGACGTACTTAATAGCGGTTGCTAGTAGGATTTGTAGCAGATCTGTTTTAGCTCTACCCTCGAAGCCTTCTGGATGCACACCAAGGAGGACTACTTTGGGATCTTTGGGAATCTCATGGTGGAAGATTTCTTTAAGAGAATTAAATACATCCTTCCAATAATTTCTTAATTTTGGGCATGACCACTGAATACTGAAAACTTGCTGTCCGCATTTTCTCCAGCACTTGTCTGAACTGGTTGGATTCCATTTAGCTGTTATTTGTGGCGTCTGGAAATATCTTGTTATTATCTTCCATTTGAACTCCCTCCAGATATTAGAGCTGGTCACTAGATGTGCCTCCCCACATGCCTCCTCCCAAGTTTCAGGGGAAATAATTGTGTTCATTTCATCCTCCCATTTCTCCTTTATCTGTAAAGTGTTATTTGTATTCATAGACAGAAATATTAGGTATACTGTACATTGGAAATTGCTTTCTTAACCTTATGCCTGGTTTGTAGTTCTTTAAAAAAGAGTTCTATTGGGGAGTTTTTTTTTACATTTTCCAGTTCCTTATGTGTTGAAAGGAAATGTCTCAGTTGTAAATATCTAAAAAAAAATATCAGTCCTTGGGAGTGTAAACTCATTTCTCATCCTGACATGACCCTCCAGCATGACAATTCCACCAGCCATACTGCTCGTTCTGTGCGTGATTTCCTGCAAGACAGGAATGTCAGTGTTCTGCCAAGGCCAGCGAAGAGCCCGGATCTCAATCCCACTGAGCACGTCTAGGACCTGTTGGATCGGAGGGTGAGGGCTAGGGCCATTCCCCCCAGAAATGTCCGGGAACTTGCAAGTGCCTTGGTGGAAGAGTGGGGTAACATCTCACAGCAAGAACTGGCAAATCTGGTGCAGTCCATGAGGAGGAGATGCACTGCAGTACTTAATGCAGCTTGTGTCCACATTAGATACTGACTGTTACTTTTGATTTTGACTTTGTTCAGGGACACATTATTCCATTTCTGTTAGTCACATGTCTGTGAAACTTGTTCAGTTTAATCTTATTTGTTGAATCTTTTTATGTTCATACAAATATTTATACTTGTTAAGTTTGCTGAAAATAAAAGCAGTTGAAAGTGAGAGGATGTTTCTTTTTTTGCTGAGTTTATTTAATAGTCTGCGAAGGTTATCCCCATAATATCTCCCTGAAATAAATCCAGTTTGGTCCGGATGTATAATTTGATTAATAATTTGATTCACCCTTTAGCTAGAATAGCTGTTAATATGCGTAGATCACTGTTCAGTAGTGAGATGGGCCTATATGATTGACATTCATTAGTCAAGTCAAGTCAAGTCATTTTTATTTGTATAGCGCCTTTCACAACACACATCGTTTCAAAGCAGCTTTACAGAAGATCAGGCATTAACAGAAGATAAAACTGTAATATCTATAATGTCTTAGAGTCATCATTGTGTAGTTTGATAAAATACGATTGTGAATTGTGTTTAAAAATAAGTAATTAAATAATAATTGTATTTATAACCCCAGTGAGCAAGCCGAAGGCGACTGTGGCAAGGAACAAAAACTCCATAAGATGTTGGTTAATGGAGAAAAATAACCTTGGGAGAAACCAGACTCACTGTGGGGGCCAGTTCCCCTCTAGCTAACATCATGAATATTATGCCAATATTACTTATGTATAGTGCAAGTCATGGTTTAAAATTATTAAACTAAGTAAGTGTTAAGGGTCAGTGTTTAAAACAATGATTTTGTATGAATTGTAAGATTAATGACTAATGTCTTTGAAGTCCATCCTGGATTAACTGCAGAAGTTCACATAGATGCAATTGTCCTTGTTAGTTGGCTGATGAAGGGTTTTGTTGGCAATTAATTGATAGTCTATGTATTCCATTTCAAGAGTGTAGTCCATCATTAGACCGAGGTGATGCAGGCAGAGATCAGTTAGGTGCATCACAGTTCAACCTGGCCAGTAATTTTGGTGAGGTCTATCCTAAATCCAAGGTTCAGGCAATGGGATATGAAGTATCCCATGTCTTATGGTTGGAGTTGGCATCAGTTCATCTTCTGAAGCCCATCGTAATAGACTGAAGTGATGTTTGGCTGGCACCGGCTGCTATTAGTCATCATCACACAGCAACTCGTGGCAGTGGAGTCCAACACGAAGCAGGAATGGAGCTGGATTCAGCCGGTTCTGGTGACCTCAGGATAGGAGTCCCGAGTTTGAGACAGGGAAACAAATAAAATAATATTAGCATAGATGCCATTAAATGTATTGCAGAGTTATAAATCATGATCACTGTTTCTGGTTCCAGCAGACCTAACTAAAGCAGCCTAATTGTGAGTTGAAGGATAAATTAGGTGTATGCCTGGCTAAACAGATCAGTCTTTAGTCTAGACTTAAACTGAGTGAGTGTGTCTGCATCTCGAACAGTGTTAGGGAGACTATTCCATAGTTTAGGAGCCAAATATGAAAAGGATCTACCTCCTTTTGTGGATTTTAATATTCTAGGAACTATTAACAGGCCAGAATTTTACGATCTTAATGAACGTGATGGAATATAGTGTTGCAGAAGGTCACTTAAGTACTGCAGAGCTAGACCATTCAAAGCTTTGTACGTAATTAACAGAATTTTAAAATTAATACGAAATGTAACAGGTAGCCTATGTAACGATGATAAAATGGGGCTAATATGATCATATTTCTTGGTTCTCGTCAGCATTCTGGCTGCTGCATTATGAACCAATTGAAGTTTATTTATTGATCTTGCTGGACATCCTCCCAGTAATGCATTACAATAATCTAGTCTTGAGGTCATGAACGCATGAAAATTTTCGGCATCTGCAACAGAGAGCATGTGGCGTAATTTAGCAATATTTCTTAGGTGGAAGAATGCTGTTCTACAAACATTGGTAATTTGATTTTCAAAAAACAGATTGGTATCAAATATTACACCTAAGTTCTTCGCTGCTGAAGATGATGTAACAGTACATCCATCGAGAGTCAAATTATATATTAGCGGCTTATTTTTAGAGGTTTTTGGTCCAATAATTAGTACCTCAGTTTTGTTGTAATTGAGTAGATTTCTGGCCATCCAATCTTTTATTTCATTGATACACTCTGCTAATTTGGAGAATTGTGAAATCTCATCAGGTTTTGAAGAAATATAAAGTTGGGTATCGTCGGTATAACAGTGGAAACTTATTCCACGATTCCTGATAATATCTCCCAGGGGAAGCATATACAAGGAGAAAAGCAGAGGCCCTAAAACTGATCCCTGTGGCATGCCATACTTTACTTTTGTTTGGTTTGACAATTCCTCATTTACATAGACAAAGTGGTAGCGGTCTGCTAAATAGGACCTAAACCATGCTAATGCAACTCCACAAATGCTAACATAATTCTCTAACCTATTCAAGAGAATGTTGTGATCTATCGTGTTGAATGCAGCACTAAGATCTAAAAGCACTAGAAGTGAAATGCAGCTGCGATCAGATGATAAGAGCAAGTCATTTGTAACTCTGATAAGTGCAGACTCTGTACTGTGATGAGGCCTAAATGCTGACTGAAATTGTTCAGTAGGATGTTTACTCTCTTTGTGAATTCCTACTATGGTTGCTTCCCTCCATGAGGGGACCACCATGCCTGATTGCAGTGCATAGTGATACATTTTTAGTAGAAGCGGAGATATTAGTTCTTTAAAATGTTTTTAGAATTCATTAATATATCCGTCAGGTCCTGGGCTTTTGTTGTTTTTCAACAAGGAGATTGTCTCTGTTATCTCACATTAATTAATAGGCTCATCCAGATCCTTTTCCACTGACTCTGTTAATTCAGATATTCTTTAGGAATGATGCCAGAGTACTATTATCAGAACAGGTATCTGTGTTTTTATATAGGGATTTGTAGAATCCTGCGAAGGATTCAGCAATTTCATCTGGTTTGGTAAGGGGGTTGATAGAATTAATAGATTTTAGTTTCTGTATAATGTTCGAGGATCTTTGCTTTCTTAATCTAAATGCTAATAATCTACTTGCCCTGTTACCATGTTCATAATATCTTCGGTTAGTAAATCTTAAATTACTTTCAATCTTTTCAGCAGTTAAACTATTATATTCTTGTTAGGCATCTTTTAGCTTATTTAGTAGCATTGGATTTGGGGTTTGTTTATGTTTTTGTTCCAGATTTATAATTGTTTGTTCCAATTGTAGTTGTCTAGCTTCCCTCCTTCTCTTCTTGGCACTTGCGAATGAAATAATCCGGCCTCTAAGGTATGCATTTGCACAATCCCATACTATAAGTGGTAATACTTCTGTGGAATCATTTGTACTTAAATATAATTTAAGCTCTGTAATTAAGGAGAGATGCATTTAGTCTCCACTGCTTGGAAGTTGGTCTATATCCAATGTCCCATAACAATTCCATGGGTGTATGGTCCGAGACTGTCAAAGGCAATATCTTCATATCGGCTATTCTGTGAAGCTCAGCCTTGGGAGTGAAAAAATAATCCATTCTAGAGTAGGATGCATGTCTATGGGAGTAAAAAGTAAAATATCAACAATTTGGATATTTGCTTCTCCACACATCCTCAAGTCCTAGCTCAGCAGATTGGTATTTTAGCATCTTACTTACTTGGGAGAGTGGGGTTTTGGAAATAGGTTGTCTATCCATAAATTTGTGACATAATACAATTGAAATATCCCCCTATTAATAATATTACAGAACTATGCTGTGTTATTGCGTTAAAAACTTTTCTAATAAAATCAGGCTTATCTTTAATTGGCGCATACACATTCATGAGCGAGGCATCTACATCATCAATAGAGTCATTTAGCAAAATAAATCTTCCCTCTGTATCTTTATGAGTCATTACTAAGGTCAAATTTACTTGTCTATGTGTCAAAATAGATACTCCTTTCTTTCTCCCAGATGGATGAGAAGAGAAATACACTTTATCTGCCCATGATCTCTAGTTTCTCATGCTCTACGTCAGACAGGTGAGTTTCTTGCAGGAAAGGGTAAAAAAAAAGCAGCAGTATGAAGTACATAGATGTTTCAGTTCTCAAAGCTAACATACTGGCAAGATTTTGATAATGAGAAAAACCTTTTCTCACCACTTTCCTTAACACTGAGAGGTCCCAGAAGGACAGTGGGACCTGCATTAGCAGAACTAAAGAGAATATTCTTAGAACTCAATAACATAGCTGTATCCAGGTATTTTTAGGGACCTCTTCACATAGTCCATTGCCTCGGATGTGGAACTCCTTTTCTTCTCTGTTTTGTGAGATTCTGAGTCTTGCAGGGAAAAGCAGGCCGTACTGGACACCTTGCCATCTCTGGAGTGTTTTCTGACGTCTTGCCCTTTGAAGCTGGCTCAGAGAAGATGCAATCTGGTTTCCGTTGTAGCTGAGCGGGGCTCGATCTCTGGCTTTTCTTAGAATCTCCATATAATATCCATCGTGTTGCAGCTTTGCAGTGATGACAGAGGGTTTCTCTTCCGGCTTCTTCGGTGCAGTGCTGCAGTGTGAACGGTCAATTTTCACACCCCTATCCATTTGCAGCATCTCTCTCAGCAGTTTGGATACTGCTGTGGGTGAACTTGCTCCTGGTTGTTCAGGGACCCCCATAATACGAATATTCCCTCTCCTCATCTGTCCTTCCACATCCTCACATTTTTCTTTCAAATCTTCCACTTGGTTTTTAAGTTTAGTTTCTGTGGCCTGGAGAGTAACCACTTCATCTGACCTTGTTGAGCACCCCCCCCCCCAACGACCCCAATGTTTTCATTTATTTGCTCAATTTCAGAGCATGTAGCAGTAGCATTGCTCGAAATTTCAGCCCTCACTACCTGTAGCTCACTTTTTATTGTGTCGAAATGTTCAGCTAGCGCACTCTTCAGCTCTTGCTTAATTACAGATGATCTATCTGACCTCAGAGAGGAGAGAATGTCCGCTTTTATCACTTAAAAATCCATGTTTATATCTTTGAGTCGCTCAGTAGAAGAAGCAGGTCGGCTGGGCTTCAGACCTTGCACCAGAGGGTGACACTAGTCCGGCATCTATTTTATGTTTACTTGTGGTGAGCGTAGTGGTTACCATAAGGTTTAGGACTTTGAATGCTGTTGTAAAATTAAATTATTACAGGTTCCATAGGAGCTCTGTTAAAACGCGTCTTATTCCATATTTTGCTCAACAGCGGCCCATCCTCAACAGAGCCCCCCTCCAAAAACGTTACTTTTAAATGCTGGTAACCGGTTAATAACCAATTAATTTCATTCCGATATTTTTCTTTTTCTTCATGAAATCAAAGACCAAAGGGTTTATCTCAGTAAATTTGCAGAATTACACCACTTCCTGTTGTCCAAAAATGGGGCTTCACTATTTTTATTAGAGCATGATAAGCATGTGCTTTGGTCCTGAAGGACATTTCTGCATCACACATTACTTTGCCTTAATGCACGTCGTGGATGTAGCCTTCTGAGACATGCTGAAAACCTTTTTGGCAACTATTTATAATTATTACATATACATGCATGTTTAATCCATGCCACACTAATTGCACTTACTATTGAACTTGCACTTACTGTACCAAAAGAAAATAAAAAATCTTCCTCTGTCTCTTTCTTCTGCGCTAGCGCCTATACTACTCCAGCCACCTTGAAAACTGTGCAGTACAACACTAGATGAACTGCTGAACTTTGTATGACAAATTGCTTGCTATATTCCTCATTTGTAAGTCACTTTGGATAAAAGCAACAGCTAAATGTCTAAATGTAATCCATGAAAAATATAGAGATAAAAAGTAAATTTTTCAGTTGTTTTCAAGTCTTAACTAAATTATTGTTAGGTATGATGCATTAATACAGATTTGATGCTGATGGGTTTTGACTGTGAAGCAGATCTGTAATTAAAACAAATAATTAAAGTAAAATAAGTAAACAATTATTAAATTATGAAAATAAAATAATTCACATAAGATGACATTTAGTCCAAACGTGCCAATGCAGTGTGAGATTTAAGCTATTAATTGATTTTAGATTGCCAGATGTATATTTTAAATATTTTATATATTTTTAGGATATATTTAACATTAAGAATACAATTATTGAAAATACATTATTTTATATAGGCTATCTGTATACTATTGCTATGATTTCTATGCTGATAATTCCCTCAGATGGGGAAAAAAAATATTTGCTTATATTTTCATTTATTTTAGGTGAGACAAGTCCTTTATTTTGAGCTTGTTTTTCCAGACCAGGTTGTTGTTTTTCTTGAGAGATCTGGTAACAATGCAACCGGAATACCTCCCACCCTTAACAAAAAGTACTTTCATTTTAAAAAGAACGTTATTAACCATTCTTTTATTTAGTTCTAACTGGTGACCAATTAGGAAGGAGCCTGTGGAACACCGGAATTGGAACGAAATATACAGTTTCTGCTCCAAACAAACTGAAACGAAACACATTTTGTTTTTAGTTCCTGCTATTTATTGTTATATTGGTGCATAAAAGAAAAATAACTGATTATTATTTTAAATATTTTTTTACTGTATTTTTCTTCTTGCATTTAACATTTTGAATCTACAGTACTTGAAATGATAGTTTCAAGTACTCATGTACTCGGCCTCCTCACCTACCTGTAGGGGAACCGGCTTCTGCACCAATGGCTGGAACATCAAACATACAAGTGAGGAAAGACAGCTGATATTTCTGCATACATCTGTCCAGTGTCAGGGGTCAAACAAACGCCTGATGGGACGCTGACAACATGTGACAGTTAACTGTCCACTGAATTAATTACCTTTCATACCAAACAAAAATATTCTGTGTGTAATGTATGTTTGGCACATACAAGATTTGAATTAGAAACAGTACATTCAGAGTTATTCACATTGGGAACAAACAATCAACAGATGACAAAGCTTTTTTTTTTGTTCTTTATTTCTTTCCTAAAGATTTCATACCAATAATGAGCTTTTTTTTTTAAATTTTTTATCAAGTATATCTGATAAATTTTTTTTTAAAAAAACCACAAACACATTTGGATAGCTGAATAGAATAAAATAGGATAGAACAGAATGAGCCGATAAACATTGTTTATATAGTGACTCGAGGAAGTATTTGGATGCTTATTTCACACTTAAAAATGTCTGAATGTGGCAAACATGATGCTAGACCTTGTATCAGAACTAACTTCACTATTCTGAGCCATATTTGCATTGCCTTTTAACCAAGGTGTCAAAGTGATTTTAGTGCATGTATGAAGTCAGTAACCCTAAAGTTCACACAGGTGTACAGTAGTTCATCACATTAACTCTGGGCATTCAACAGTATATCATTTAAACAACTTATTTTTATAACTTGTTTTTGTTAGAAAAGTGTGCTTTTGCTATCATCCTTTGTTATAAATGGCACTTGGTTTGATATTTGATATAAAATGTAATCACATTCATACATTTCATAGTGTGGCTTAAATGTACAAATATTTTTGCGATCACTGTAGGCTACATGAGACTATCAGTACTGCAGAAGTCAATTAAAATGTTATTAATGTGTAATAAACATCAGTCTGATTTCAGATCATGAGACACTCACAGGGAACATAGGGGTCGGCTGAACGCATGATGGAGGGAGCTTTTCTCCTTTACTGATCCCAACAATCTCCACAGAAAAAGTGAGATGCCCTCTCCCCCTACCAGCCATCATCTGAGACACAATTACCAGAGAACAGCTTTATTTTACAAATATAATTTTTATTTATTTTGTATCGATCATAAATTCACTAATTTATCTGAGCACTTTTACATGCATCTATTTAGCTGTTGAAACAGACATATAGGGCAAATTGGTGTAAATATTTGTCATTTTGCTACATATTTTTGTTGCATTTTCTATTTATTTTGACAGAAACGTAACATTAACATAACAAACATGCCTTGTTCACTCACAGAAAGATGTGCGACGAAATTCATCTGTGTTTATAATTTCAATTAATTGCTTAAAGCATTTATTGGGTAATCCGTGTAAAATGTTAGAAGCAGATGATTTTCATGGAAATTCAGATTTTACTGAATTACAATTGAGCAGTAAAATCGCATGCCAAACAAACATCTGCATCTTTGTTTCAGTCCGCTGCTGACATTCTTCCTGCCGGAAACTTGTAGGCGACCACTTATAGTTCGGCTTCTGTGCATTGGTAATTTTATATGAAACCCAGTCATAGTGAGTCATACAAAACAAAATAACTCAAACAAAAACTTATTAAAGAGTAATTTACTTGAACAGCTCTGATGAAGGATAACGTATAAATATCAGAAAAACGATCTATATTAATGATCAATGCAGTTCCATTTTCTTCAGTTCTAATGATTAATGCCAACTATAGACTTCATCAGCCAAATAAAAAAGGACACCGCATCTACGTGCACTTCCACAGTCAATTCGAGATGGACTTCAAAGGAATAGTTCAAACAAAAAATGAAAATTCTCTCATCATTTACTCACCCTCAACCTTCCTAGATGAGTATGACTTTCTTCTGCAGAACAAAAAGATTTTAGAAGAATATCTCAGCAAGCAAATGGTGACCAAAACTTTGAAGCTCCATAAATGCAGCATAAAAGTAATCCATATAACTCCAGTGGTTTAATCCATGTCTTCTAAAGCGATCTAATCGATTTTGAGTGGGAACAGACTAAAATATAACTCCTTTTCACTGTACATCTTCCCATTGCAGTCTCTAGACACAATCATGATTTCAAGCTCGATTGCATTTCCTAGTGCTTGATGCATGCACAGAGTGCTAGATGGTGCTAGGAAGTGTAATCGATTGCTTTATGGATTACTTTTATGCTGCCTTTATGTGCTTTTTGGAGCTTCAAAGTTTCAGTCACCATTCACTTGCATTGTGAAGACCTACAGAGCTGAGATATTCTTCTAAAAATCTTTGTTTGTGTTCTGCAGAACAATGAAAGCCATACACATCTGGGATGGCATGAGGGTGAGTAATTGAGAGAATTTTCATTTTGGGGGGGAACTATTCCTTTAATCAATAATCTTTCAGTTCAGTCACTATCCTTTCGTTTTAAACATTGCCCAGCAACATCTACTCAGTTTACTCAATTAATACATGACTTGTTGGCTATAGACATAGATACGTAACTAATATTGGTATTATATTTATGCTTTATAGCCACAGGGAAACTGGCTCCCCCAGCTGAGCCTGGTTTCTCCCAAGGATTTTTTCTCCATTATCTAACATCTCATGGAGTTTTGGGTTCCTTGCCACAGTCGCCTTTGTTTTCCTCACTGGGGGCTTAAAGACAAATAATTTTTAAAGCATAATTTTCAGTCACGTTTTCAGTTAAACTGCTCAATGATGACTTTAAGACATTACAGCATAATTTTCTGTAAAGCTGCTTTGAAACGATGTGTGTTGTGAAAAGTGCTATACAAATAAAAATGACTTGATTTAACTTAATGAAGCTGGTCATGGCAATAAAATGCTTTTCTAGAAAGCGAGAAAGAGTTACATTTGAAATTCGAGCAAAATCTGTATTTGTTAAAAAAAAAATAACAAAAACTAAACGTGATATTTCTGACTCATAGCCAACCCCCCATCATAAGCAGAAATGTGATTGTGTGTGTATGAGAGAGAGAAAATAGAAATGTACTAATTTCAAGACAGTAATCTAATTTTAACAAATGATCATTTAGAAAATTAAAGCATTAATTTAAATATTGGGACATGGGATTAAAGCTCTAATTTATATCTAAACCTGGAGAGCAAGAGCCCAGACACTACTACAATTTCTCTCTCCCTTTCTTTCCTCCTCCCTCCCTCATCCCCCCCCCCCCCAAGTACTGCAGCATGTACATGTCACCGTGGGAACGCTTCTGTCGGAATCCACTGAATCAGTTGCCATAGAAACTGTGTTCAAAATAGCTATAGTCACTGAATTAGTATTTATGCAGTCTGAGAATTGTTTCACACCCCCTGCTTTCTTGCAGAGGGCTTTGATATATATTTAGCCCCCAAATAAAAAAAAATAAAAAAAGGTGTAAAGCAAAGCAATATTCCAGAATTATGATAAGACAGGATTTGCACCTCTGCAAAATGTGTGTTTCAGTGTATTTCAGTATAAATGTTTGCTTGAGCTAAAATTCACGGTTAGGACTGAAAGACTAGGTCTAGGACATGAAATGACAGGTACTTTCCAAAAATGAACTCAACTCACCTGCACACAAATGTCACAGAGAAATCTGCACAGCGCAGATACACACTCATCGCTTGAATGTTCATGACATCAAATCTACATGTGGAGCCAAATCTGGTCCATTTCTTAGTCAATCCATTATTATTATCATGTTAAACTCATTTTATTGATCATATACACTACCGGTCAAAAGTTTTGAAACACTTGACTGAAATGTTTCTCATGATCTTAAAAATCTTTTGATCTGAAGGTGTATACTTAAATGATTGAAATTAGTTTTGTAGACAAAAATATAATTGTGCCACCATATTAATTTATTTCATTATAAAACTAAAATGTAATAAACAACAAAAAAAAAGTTTTTGAAACTGATGATTTGGACCACATAATAAAGCAGCCAATAAGTGCCCAACATAGATGGGAACTCCTTCAATACTGTTTAAAAATCATCCCAGGGTGATACCTCAAGAAGTTGGTTGTGAAAATGTCAAGAGTACATGTCTGCAAATTCTAGGCAAAGTGTGACTACTTTGAAGATGCTAAAATATAACATAGTTTTGATTTATTTTGGATTTTGTTTAGTCACAACATAATTCCCATAGTTCCATTTATGTTATTCCATAGTTTTGATGACTTTACTATTATTCTAAAATGTGAAAATAAAAAAATTATAATAAAGAATGAATGTTTCAAAACTTTTGACCGGTATTGTATATATATATATATATATGATCAGTAAAATGAGTTTAACATGATAATAATAATAATAATAATAATATATACACACACACTATATATTTGGTTTGTGTATTGACCTGTTTCATGTGACATCACTGTATGACCATGCCGCCATGTCTGTGACCAAAAGTCTGTTTACTTTCAGTGTGCCCTGTGCTGTGGGATGTGGCAAAAGTAATTTATAAATCTTGAAAAGGTGAAACTGCTGTTTAATTGCCATAGCCAAAATGTACATTTTGTTTCAATAAAGTTTTATCTTTCAAGTGACAAGTCAAGCAGCAGTGAAGGGAGAGAGCAGGGATAAAAACACTTGTGGGTCTTTTGCTGATTTATTCAGACATGTCAGTTATCTGTACACTTGTCAATTATAACATAATTGATTTGGAGACAATTAAACTGGAAAAGCGCATAGGGCGATGCTATTCATAACCCCCAGACTGTAGAAAGGTATGTGATAAATGTAACATGTAATGCATAAATAAGCACTATAATGTGAATATACAGTTGTGCTCAAATTTTTGCACACCCTTGGAGAATTGGTAATATATGTACCATTTTTAAAGAAAACATGAGTGAGCAGGCAAAACACATTTCTTTTATTTCTTATGGGATTCATATTCAACTATAGGTTATAACAGAATGGCACAATCATAAAACAAAACATGGCAACAAAGAAAAAAATGAAATGACCCCTGTTCAAATGTCTGCATACCCTTAGTTCTTAGTACTGTGTATTGCCCCCTTTAGCATCAATGACAGTGTGCAGTCTTTTGTAATAGTTGTCTATGAGGCCCCAAATTCTTGCAGGTGGTATAGCTGCCCATTTGTCTTGGCAAAATGCCTCCAGGTCATGCAAAGTCTTTGGTCGTCTTGCATGAACCGCACGTTTGAGATCTCCCCAGAGTGGCTCGATGATATTAAGGTCAGGAGATTGTGATGGCCACTCCAGAACCTTCAACTTTTTCTACTGTAACCACTGGAGGGTCAACTTGGCCTTGTGCTTAGGGTCATTGTCGTGCTGGAAAGTCCAAGAGTGTCCCATGCGCAGCTTTCGTGCAGAAGAATGCAAATTGTCTGCCAGTATTTTCTGATAACATGCTGCATTCATCTTGCCATCAATTTTCACAAGATTCCCCATGCCTTTAGAGCTCACACCCCCCCAAAACATCAGTGAGCCACCACCATGCTTCACAGTGGGGATGGTATTTTTTTCACTATAGGCCTTGTTGACCCCTCTCCAAACATAGCATTTATGGTTGTGACCATAAAGCTCTATTTTGGTCTCATCACACCAAATTACAGTGTGCCAGAAGCTGTGAGGCGTGTCAAGGTGTTGTCGGGCATATTGTATCCGGGCTTTTTTGTGGCATTGGCGCAGTAAAGGCTTCTTTCTGGCAACTCGACCATGCAGCTCATTTTTATTCAAGTATCGTCGTATTGTGCTCCTTGAAACAACCACACCGTCTTTTTCCAGAGCAGCCTGTATTTCTCCTGAGGTTACCTGTGGGTTTTTCTTTGTACCCCGAACAATTCTTCTGGCAGTTGTGGCTGAAATCTTTCTTGGTCTACCTGACCTTGCCTTGGTATAAAGAGATCCCCGAATTTTCCACTTCTTAATAAGTGATTGAACAGTACTGACTGGCATTTTCAAGGCTTTGGATACATATTTATATCCTTTTCCATCTTTATAAAGTTCCATTACCTTGTTACGCAGTTCTTTTGACAGTTCTTTTCTGCTCCCCATGGCTCAGTATCTAGCCTGCTCAGTGCATCCACGTGAGAGCTAACAAACTCATTGACTATTTACACACAGACACTAATTGCAATTTAAAAAGCCACAGGTGTGGGAAATTAACCTTTAATTGCCATTTAAACCTGTGTGTGTCACCTTGTGTGTCTGTAACAAGGCCAAACATTCAAGGGTATGTAAACTTTTGATCAGGGCCATTTGGGTGATTTCTGTTATCATTATGATTTAAAAAGGAGCCAAACAACTTTGTGATAATAAATGGCTTCATATGATCACTATCCTTAAATAAAAGACAGTTTTTTTGCATGATTAGTCATATTTTCAAAATCAATGCCAAAATTTCACAATTTCTGCCAGGGTATGCAAACCTTTGAGCACAGCTGTACAGTATATATTTAATGTGTATATACTAATGTTCGTCAATAAACAACACATCATAAGATCATGTAGCCCAGAATTTATTCACACCATCAGACTACAATGTAAACACATTAGTCTTATACACTAATATACCTCAGTTTCTTTCTGTTCTTCATGAGTTAAAAGCAGCTCTTATATCCACAGAAGGGATCATCACAGACATTTTGTAATATTTTGACCAAATCAGAGCAGACAATAACACAAACATTTGCAACTTCTGAATGAGAGAAGTTTACGTGATGTATCGGTAGGCGTGTGCACACATCAGACTTGCCAACGTACATAGATGAATCGTTGATAAAATATTTAAATGTCCGCGAAAGTCAAATTTGTGCAGACCTCAGACATGAATACACCTTTCCTGGGACTTGGCATGGATCAAAGGCATTTTTTTGAGATTTTTCTTGATATATTTTATGGGTGTTTTTCCTCCAATGTTTCCTCCTGCTGATGGTCACAAATATGGCTAATTATCATAAGCTAAAATTAGCTAAAATTGTCACTACTGAAACAGTCACTACCAAAACATATAATAATGTTTCAGTAGTGACATGATTATTTTAAGAAGTGACAAAATGTTATCTTCAGCGTCTCATTTTAAGAAAATAATTACAAGCTTTAAACAGTTGCACCAACATAAAACATAACATTTAAGATTAAAACCCCAAAAACCCAAACATTTTTAGTTATGCTCAAAATTAGCTAAAATTGTCACAACTGAAACATATACATAGACATACAGTATGATAAAGTTTCGATAATGACGTGATTATTTCAGTAGTGACAAAATGTTATTTCAACTATTAATTTTAAGTAAAGAGTAATAAGCTTTTGAAAAGTCATTATTTTAGATTAAACCCTTTTATTTAAATTGCAGAGAATATGTGTTTCGGTAGTGACACAAGTTACACACTGATTTTTTAGACTTTGGATGACATTTATTTCAAAACAACGGGATCTGACTATTCACCATATGGCCATGATGGACAGAGATGCAGTCTCACTTTCTGGTTGTATGTTTCTCTGAGATGTTGAATCTGTTTGTTTTGTTACAGACTTTTTGTAGGATACATTGGTGAACAAAGTGCTCAGAAAGTCAGACAGATAAGGTTTAATACTAATATTATGGTTGAGCTTTTATTTATTTTTTTTAACTGAAACCACTTGATTTATTATTTTAAACAATTTTTCATGTGTTTGGAAAACAAGCTGTATGACCAAGCAGTCCTAAACTTCAGTGACAATTCAAAAGTAGTGTTTGTCCTTCCAAATACGGATGATAGAAACAATTGTTATATCTTTAATAATTAATCACTACATTTTATTTATCATAAAAAATGTTTGTAACATTTTCCAAATAAAGCATTTTTTTTTTAGATTATGCAAAATATTTTAGGGAATATGTCACAACCTTTCAAACAAAATGTCACTACCAAAACAGTGAACTCACTACCAAAAAATACCTGGTGTTATTTCATAAAAAGGAAAATTGATTTATTAACTAAACATTTATTATAATGATTGATTAAATATATATTTAGTTTCATGAATCATTATCTCTCAAATCAGTATCATGACGTTTATGTTATTTACAGAGAAAATTTGCATTTACATGTTTAGTAAACTTATAAATTGAACTTTGAAATTTGTTAAAAATGTCATTTTGTATTATTTGGCTATAAATATCTTTTAGAAGAATTCATAAAAATAATGTTTATAGGGGGAATGGAAACAAATTCTTAATAGATAAATATAATCCTTTTTATTCTGGTGTATTTCTATGTTTCGGTAGTGACATATTTTGGGAAAAGATAAACATTACAAACAATTCTGAAAATATAATATTAAAACTGTTCTTTTACTAGATATTTGTACCTAAGATATGGTACAATATATATGTGGACAAAGTTTTGGGGAAAAAAACCTTTGAGTTTGCACCAAATCAGTAGTATTTACACAGTGTATTTGGTGTGTGTGTGTGTGTATATATATATATATATATATATATATATATATATATATATATATATATATATATATATATATATATATATATACAATACACCGATCAGCCACAACATTAAAATCTCCTGCCTAATATCATGTAGGTCCCCCTCATGCCACCAAAACAGCTTTGACCTGCTGAGGCTTGGACTCCACAAGACCTATGAAGGTGTCCTGTGGTATCTGGCACCAAGACGTTAGCAGCAGATCCTTTAAGTCCTGTAAGTTGCGAGGTGGGTCCTCCATGGATCGGACTTGCTGGTCCAGCACATCCCATAGATGCTCAGTCGGATTGGGATCTGGGGAATTTGGAGGCCAAGTCAACACCTTGAACTCTTTGACATGTTTCTCAAACCATTCCTGAACAATTTTTGCAGTGTGGCAGGGCGCATTATCCTGCTGAAAGAGGCCACTGCCATCAGGAATACTGTTGCCATGAAGGGGGTGTATGTGGTCTGCAACAATCTTTAGGTAGGTGGTACGTGTCAAAGTAACATCCACATAAATGCCAGGACCCAGGGTTTCCCAGCAGAACACTGCCCAGAGCATCACACTGCCTCTGCCGGCCTGCCTTCTTCCCATAGTGCATCCTGCTGCCATCTCTTCCCCAGGTAAACGACACACACGCACCTGGCCATCCACATGATCTAAAAGAAAACATGATTCATCAGACCAGGCCACCTTCTTCCATTGCTCCATGGTCCAGTTCTGACGCTCACGTATCCATTGTAGGCACTTTCGGCGGTGGACAGGGGTCAGCATGGGCACTCTTACCGGTCTGCGGCTACGCAGCAAGCTGCGATGCACTGTGTGTTCTGACACCTTTCTATCATGGCCAGCATTAAGTTTTTTAGCAATTTGTGCTACAGTAGCTCTTCTGTGGGATCGGACCAGATGGGCTAGCCTTCGCTCCCCACGTGCATCAATGAGCCTTGGGTGACCATGACCCTGTCGCCGGTTCCCTGGTTGTCCTTCCTTGGACCACTTTTGGTAGGTATAACCACTGCATACTGGGAACACCCGACAAGACCTGCAGTTTTGGAGATGCTCTGACCCAGTCGTCTAACCATCACAATTTGGCGCTTGTCAAAGTCGCTCAGATCCTAACATTTGCCCATTTTTCATGCTTCCAACACATAAAATTCAAGAACTGACTGTTCACTTGCTGCCTAATATATCCCACCCCTTGACAGGTGCCATTGTAACAAGATAATAAATGTTATTCACTTCACCTGTCAGTGGTGTTAATGTTGTGGCTGATCAGTGTATATACATATATATATTCTTTCTCTTTTTTTTCCCTACACCCCAGTGTGTGTATCATGATGGTGTGCTGATATAGATTTGCTGCAGAGCATCATAACATTTATATTTTACATTAAATATACTGTATGTATATAGTATATATATGTGTATATACATATATACAGTATACTATATACACATACTATATAATGTAAAATATAAATGTTATGATTCCCTCCAGCAAATCTATATCAGCACACCATCATGATACACACACTGGGGTGTAAGGAAAAAAAAAAGAGAAAGAATACTTCAATTAAAATAACAAAAGTTCCCCCCTGATGGAAAGCAGAGATGCTCATGAGCGTGCGAGCAGTCAGTCAGTGGTTTGTTCCGTAAAACTGGACCTCAGTGAGTCTGTGCGGGATCGTGGGAGACTCGCATCAGCTCACTGCCCACTTCACGCCCCCACAGAGTCTCCCAAACTCTCGGTCGCAGGAGGAGAGATGATGTGGGGGATGTAAGACACGGGGATCGGCAGACAGCAGCTGGATTCTCGGGCGAAAATCACCCGCTCTGATGGAGTGAAGACAGAAGATTGAAGGTGAGACTGTTTTGGGATACTCTCCTGCAAGTGTTTCTCTTCAACTGTGGGCCATATTTATATTTAAGTTCTTTAATTGCTATATTTATTATAACTCAGCTCAGGCTATATAAAGATAGTGGATACTAACGTTCTCAGCTGAGCATCAATGCTCAGAATTAGAAGCAGAAGTCCTATATCTTTTTAAATAATATCGTAACACTTTCTTACACTGTCTTTTTAACATTTACATTTAACCTCATTTTTACAGAGCAATGTTGTTAGATGTTGTGTACCATGCAAGCGAATATAAAACCTGGAATGGTGTCGCCATGTGATGAAGGAGCTGCTCATTTTAGATGTGAATTTTTCGAGCTGAAGCAGTGGAGGAATGATGTCCATGTGGTTGCAGCTGTTCGCTTTATAGTCATTGCGGTGTAAACAGCATGCACCGCAATTCGGATTCTTCTGAATATTGTCTGGTGGTAATTCATTGAGGTTCTTCTGAACGGGAAAGCTGGTCACTGAAGATTTAGTTGACGTTAGAAGGAGAACAGAATGTTTTTGCCAACAAATGTGTTGCTATAATATCCGTTCTCTCATTTTGCGTTACAAAAACTTGAATCATAACCATTTTATGTGGCATTTGGTGAACGTAAATCTGCTATAACAGATGTTTAAGTGTGTATGTGTGGTACTGGGAAGTTCACTCGTGGACACAAGCTTTGCGTCAGTCAGAGAGCTGACGTGAATATACACCAAATTTGATGCTTTGAGACTAAAAATAGTCGTGTAGCTCGATATATTTGCAGCTGGCATGTAACACAGGACAAATGTAAGCTTATGTAACTGGCTGGTTTGCTTCTAAGTTCCGTTTTCCGAGTTCAGTAAGATCAGCACCATGGACAGCGACACGACATGTATTTTCACAAAATTCTTTGCCTTTACTGTTCAGTATCTTTTTAGACACCGTGCCAAGTTAAAAAGAACTTTAAAAAAGCATCTGTTCTTTTCGTTATTCTTTCGTCTAGCTATTTTTCAGCGCAAGAACACTTTTGGTCTGAACGGCCCCTTGTCTTAATGGATCTAATTAAATTAGCTGTAAATTTGAATTATTTTTCCAGTAAAAGAAAAATATGGTGACAAACAGGTTTTTCATGACTTTTCAGTATTGAAAAATATTTCAAACAGTCAAGAAACCCCATTTAAAAAGCATTATTCTATAACCTTTTATTAAATAATATGAAATGGTTTGTCAATTGTCTGAAAAAACCTTGTCTCCTTCATCTGGTACACCACTTAGATGACATTTACGGTAATTTATCTGTTTATTTTGTACTCATTTGGTTTTCTCAGGTCAAGCATTGGCATGTGTGAAATGAATGAAAACTGAACTGTATTGAAAATTTCAATATTTTGTCATTTGGAAAGTCACATTCTCAACTCTGTAAAATCACCAAACACTCAGTCTAGTTGAGTCAAGTGGTTTTGTTGTTATTCACCTCATTACAGACCAAGTGAGAGAGAAAAACAAACTGTACTCCACCAGAACCTAGCACAACATGTGCAAAGCAATGAAAATGACAACTGACCATAAACATGTAAACAAGAAACAAGAAACATGAAGAGCAATAAATGCAGTTCAGATGACATGTCAGGTATGCTAAGGAAATTTAGTATGAAGGAGATAATCTCATTGCCCCTCTGCAGGATGGTTCTCTTTGAAGCTGCCAATATGAGTGATGAATTGCTTCAGTGGTTCTGATGTGACTGGGTCACAGGGTCATCAGTGCACTGCTGATAGATTCTGTTCTCCCAGCTGCTGTAAAAGTGATTGCACCTGCCTAGATCTGTGTGATTTAATGAGGCAAAGAGCGGCTCAAAGGCACCACATAGCTCTTGGAAAGGGTGGGGGGTATTAATGCCTGACTGCAAAGCCCCTTTTGGTCACAGGCCCCCTATCACACAACCTCCAATGCAGGCTTGAGTCTCACACGGCTGTTACATAAAAGTGAAAGCCAGGCGATGGGGGTTCTCAGAGGCGTGAGAATGAAGACATGATATTCATTTCCATCATCTGTCTGGAGAGCAGAGAGAATTAGATATGATTCATCCCTACAAGACAGCGCAGTGTGCCATCTCACTCCTTCAGTGTGGTACTAACACGCAGACCCTCTGCAAGTGTTTCTCGACATGCTGCAAATTTGGTGAGTTTATTTTGGTGTTATTAACGTCAAACAGATCTCCATTCACCTTACTGATGTCTACACACACACACACACACACACACACACACACACACACACACTCACTCATGCACATCCATAAGGAATGCTGGGAAAAGCAAAGAGTAGGGGAGTGACTGGGAGAAAAAAGATGGCAAGCTGTCTGTCCACACACCGAAGCCGATTTAATCTCTTTTATGTCTTAAGTGACAACATGTGTTTTGGAGTTTAGTACATAAGCAAAGAGTTACATCACAGAGGACATAGTGATTAAATCTGAACCATTTTTTTGCATCACCAAACAGAATTGCAAAAATAATGATTATTTTCAAACAGGTTTCTCGAACACTCCAAATGTTTGCCATTTTTAAGCGCATTTGTGAAAACTAGACTAAAGAAAATGCGAATCATTGCACGTTTCCATCCACTACATCTGTCACGGTCTCGGTGAGTCCGGCGGTTTGTTCCATTGTGTTTACGTTCTCTTCATGTGCTTCAGGTTCTGCTGGCAAGCGGAATCAGCATTTCCATGGGAACCCTTATTGTTTCCATGGGAACGCTGATCATGCCAACTTTCAGCTGGCGAGCGGCACCTGGCCGTTGTTTGTTTTCTGCCTATATTTACCCCACTCTGTTTCGTGTTCATTTCTAGATTGTTATTGTGTGTTTAGTTACTCACCACTCTCTCTCTGCCCTAGTCGGTCCTGTTGCGTGTTTTCTGTATTGGTTGCCAGTCTTCGCCGTAGTGCCCGGATTGTGGTTACCTTCCTGTTGGTTGCATTGCTCACCTTGACTCTTCACCTGAGAGTTCCTCATCGGTTATACTTATACACTACCACGACGCACTCACGCCAATGAACACACTATCCTCCAGAGGATTCCTCACAGATCTGCGCTCCACACTACCACAACGCACACAAGCCTACAAACACACCCTCCATCTCCACGCTGCAGTCGGTGCCGGGTCTCCATCATACTTCGCCAGCACAGCTGTGTTTGATTATTAATAAATTCTGTTACTTTGCCTCCGCACTTGGATCTCTGGTCTCATCTTTGACAACATCATACTATCCAATGGTGCTGACATGTGGTACCTGTTACTTTTCTCAGTGCTGGGTAGGATGGGCCAATCACAGTCGTTTATTGTCAGTGGATGAGTTTTTTTGAAAATGGTTTTATATGTAGGTCTGTTACCCACACAAAACTTTCGTATGAATTCAGAAAACATGAAATTTATCACGAGTCATATGTGAAGCCAGTGAAGATGTTAAATGCGCCCATAGAAATGATCAGTTGTTTTTTTCAGGGTGAGGAAAGAAGACAGGCATTTCAGATGAGCAGCTAAAATTTAAATTTTCTGAAAGGGTTGATGTTTTTCTGAAAAATGAACCCTAATGTTTTTCTGAATGTTTGATATGATGCACAGTGTAGAAATATTTAAAGAGTATGCAATGAATATAATTTTCTATTTATCTGTGCATTAATTTGAACTGTTATTATGCACTGTGTAATGTGTTGTAATTTGCACAATTTTGTTTTTGTATGGAAACCATGCAATTGATTGAGACAATGTTGCTATGTAAGGTTGTTCAGGATTCTCAAACAAACAGAGCAATGTTTTGATAGTGCTAAAGAGCCAGTTTTGGAGGAATTGAACCTACAAATGGTTATTTATTGTTGTCTCTGCATATTAAGCTGGGATTGGTTAAAAATTTGTAACATAAAAAATTGCACACTTTAGCTTTATGAAATACTGCCCTTTATTATGTCCTTGATACTCTCCTCACTAGAGCATTTAAACAGGCTGACCGTAAAGCACACATCAGGTCAACATACACACCTAGGTTTTGGGTAGGCTGTTCTCCAGAGAGATGATGCCTGTTCTAAGTCTTTGTGGCATATTTCCCCAGTGGAGAATGAGTCATCCATGCTGCCTGTGTGTATGACAGGAGATTAACCTCACCGTCTCAGATGCTGTAGACACTTAAAGATAGATTTTTGAGATTACACTTAAAAAACAAAAAAAAAACAAAAAAAAAACAGTGTATTCTCACTCTCTCCATGTTCCTTACCACCTCCCATAATAAGTATGCAAAAGTGGCACTCCTCTTGCATTCCTGGGCTGAGCTGGCTTTGATATCACAGAGAATTCCTTAAGAAGGCAGGCAGGAGGAGCAGCTCGGGTCTGTGGGTGTATCGTGTGATGCTGGAGGGATGTGAATTCTGCACAGCTCACACACATCTCAATGCTGCCATGGCTTCTCATTTCTCTGCTCCATATCAAATGAGCTCAGGGTCTTACTGCAGAGAAGTAGAAAGAATACGAATCAAATGATGTGTACAGGAGAGTAATGCTGAGTGTCCTGTTTCTGTTTTGACACAGTCATATTAGATTTTAGAGGAAAGCACATTTTCAGTGTGGATGATGCATCTATGCACTACAAGGTGTGAGACCAAAATAAACATCCTGAGACTCAGTAGAACATCTTGAATTAATCTTGAAGGTTTCTGCTTTCATATAACATCACCAGCATCAAGAGATACAACACCCTGACAACTCACTGTGACAATACCAGATCTACAGCCAACCAATAACCAAACCTATTTCATCCTCTCCTCCCTTGCTTGTGTAGCTCATGGATTAGTTTCTGTCTTAAAGAAGGTGGGGCTCCTTCCTTATGGTGCCTGTATCAATATGCCCTGTGACTTCGAGCTCATTGAATTTCAAATAAGTGAATCTGTGAATCGTAACACAGCTTCGGACTTTTGTAAATGTGCGTTGTGTCTTTTATTTATTTTTGTTCTAGGCTGACCAGAATCTGAGCTGGGATGTCCCGACAGTGCTGAGGAGGTGAGGGGTAGAGATTCTGCTAATCTAGAGGAGGAGAGTGAGACACCATGGGTGATGGAGGGGCCTTGCACACAGATGGCAATGCTCTTCTAAAGGCGGTGTTCCAGGGAAAACTCCGCCTTGCCCGCCTCCTCCTGGAGGGTGGAGCCTATATCAATGAAGGTAATGAGAAAGGGGAGACGCCTATTATAGCGGCCTGTCTGGCGAGATATGACGATATGCAGACCCAGCAGAGAATGGTTCGGTACCTGCTGGAAAAGCGGGCAGATCCAAACATCCCCGACAAATCAGGTCGGACTGCCTTGATGCATGCGTGTGCAGAACAGGCAGGTAAAGAGGTGGTGTCACTTCTGTTGGAGAATGGAGCTGATCCCAGTTTAAAAGACTATGGTGGGGCCTCTGCACTCGTACACGCCATCAATAAGGGCGACAGAGACACCCTCCAGGTCCTGCTGGATGCCTGCAAAGCCAAAGGCAGAGAGGTGATCATTATTACCACTGATACATCTCCCTCTGGCACTAAAAAGACAAAACAATATCTGAACTCCCCGCCGTCTCCAGGTGTGGTGGACAAAATCTCACCTACTTGCATGTCTCCGTCTGAGGTGGAGATCCATACCTCTGGCTTAGCTCCTAGTGAGGAGGAGACTATCTTCAGCTTCGCTGTGAGTTCAGCACTCCCACTACCCTCCAGCAGACCACAGGGTGAGAGGAGACCGCCACCACGCAAGCTTTTGAAAAGACTAAACTCTGAGCCCTGGGGCCTGGTGGCTCCCTCTGTACTTGCTGAAAGAGCTGAGCGGATGGAGGGGGATTTAGCCGAGGAGGATAAGTTGGTCTCTGAGATGAATGGGCTGTCAGTCACCGGTCCAGGCAGACCTCTTCTGTCCCGAAGGCACAGTATAGAGACCCATGACCCATCCTCTCCAAAGCTGATGGACCGGTCCTGTTCTGAGGACTGTGCAGCACTGTGTGGATCATCCTGGGCAGATAAAGTCCATCAACACCAGTCGCTGTATCGAAGAAACACAGCCCCTGAGACCCAGGGGAATGCAGCACAGGCATCGGCGGGCATTCGTGCACTGCCACACCCCAAACTCACCCGCATGGAACACTATGAGTCGGACACCCACCTATGCCCTGGTTCCATCCCTGGATCTCCAGATTCTGGGCGTGTTTCCGTGGAGCGCCGCAAGTACAATGCCTCTCCTCTGTCTCTGCTCACTAGCTCTTCCCGAGAATCTCTGGAAAGCATTCCCAACTCTGTGTCTCCCATCACGATGAGGCGACGCCCGCCAGGGCTGTTGGAACGGCGGGGATCAGGCACACTCCTCCTGGATCACATCTCCCACACGCGACCTGGGTTCCTCCCTCCTCTCAACGTCAACCCCCAGCGACCCATTCCTGATATCCGTGCTAATGGAAAACCCACTTCGCCCGTTCACTCTGGGAGCAAGATCTTGCTGCCAGTCGCCCCTTCTTCCCCAAAACGCGGGCCAGATTTCAAAATGAAAAAGAAACTGATGAGGAGACACTCAATGCAGACGGAGCAGATGAAGCAGCTTTCGACTTTCCGGGAAATCCTAACGGAAAAGGTGATGGAGATGAATGGCGACTGAGAGAAAGAGAAAAGGAGAGAGAGAGAGAGAGTTTGTGCTGGCCAAGAGGCCGTTTCATCTACATGTTCCTTGAGACACACCTGTTCTAGATTTATTTGGCTCCTTTAGAACATGCATTTTGAAATTAAAATCATCTCCAAATTCAGATCATGAAAATGGGTCACTTTTATTGATGGAGCCATTCTGATATTATTTGGATAATTCCTTACAATCCATACAAATCCAGAATATGTGAAGGAAAGATGGACCCATTTGTGTCAGTGGAATCTAATGCTGTTGATGTTTGAATCTGCTGCAATTCTCAGACGAGACCTCACAGATTCGGTGTTCTACAGGTTTCTCTGTGTATTAGCGCTGTTAGAGCTTTCAGCTTCTTTACTGTTGTAGCTCTGTGATGTAACATCCTGTGGAATAATTGGGAGGTTTAAGGTACTGTGGTTTTTTTTATTTTATTTTTTTTAATGAAATAACATGCAGAAAATGTCCCTATTACCTGTCAGATATCACTGAAATAGGTGCCATGAAATATCACACCTGTCTCTGAAACAGCCTTAGGCTCAGTAAACAGTGGGGGAAAAGTTGTCTGTGGGCCATGGAGAGATACTTTGTTTAGCTAATCAAAAGACTTTTTGCCTGTCAATCACTGCACATGTTTACAGGGCAGCCCATATATGCTTGAATAAGTGCCGGTACGATGTCTTGCTCCTGCGAAACGCAAAGGGTTGGAAGGAGAAATGCTCAGGGGGACAATCCTCCCTCCATCTGCTCCAACACAATGTCTCTAGTGTGTCTGTGTGTGTGCACGTGTCTAAGTGTGGAATTTTGGAAAGAGGGGGCATGTGGCTAATTCAACAGCTGGTCTGGTGGAAGTTCCAGAAAGGCTAAAATCGCTTGCAGCATATTTAATACTTCTAGTTTTCCATTCATGTAATCATATGGGAACACTATACTGTAAAAAGGCACCGTCCTTCAGATGAGACGTTAAACCGAGGTCTTGACTCTCTGTGGTCACTAAAAATACCAGGGCACTTCTTGCAAAAGAGTAGGGGTGTAACCCCGGTGTCCTTGCCAAATTCCCCCCATTGGCCCTTATCTATCATGGCCTCCTAATAATCCCCATCTATAAACTGGCTATATCACTCTACTCTCTCCTCTCCACCAACAGCTGGTGTGGTGAGCGTACTGGCGCACTATGGCTGCCGTCGCATCATCCAGGTGGATGCTGCACACTGGTGGTGGGTGAGGAGAGTCCCCTGTTCTGTATGTAAAGCACTTTGAGTGTAGTGTCAGAAAAGCGCTATGTAAATATAACATTCATTCATTCATTCATTCATTCATGTGTAGTTCAGAGCTCAAAAGTTTATTTCAGCCAAAAATAACTCGTTAGTAACTGATTAAATCAGGTTAAAATTTAAAGTTAAAATGTAATTAATAAAATGTAAATGTAATTTAAAATCTATTTATAGTTGATGAAAATAATATTATAGAAATTTAAATTTAAAATGTATTTTATTTATTTTGGGCTAATAGTTATACATTTTAGTCCTTGCACGAACTTTAATTTGTTAATGGCAAGCTTCCTGATTTTTTCACAGGATGTGCCCTAGTGAGGATTGGAGATGGCTGACTGCTAGGTATTCCTGTAACAAATGAAGTTTTAATTAACATTTTATTGCACAATGAATGTGCAGAAAATGTTTAAACTAGATAAATTTGAAGAGTGTTTTACAGAAATCAATACGTGATCTCTGATTTGATCGCATCATTAACAAAAAACTTTTAAATGCTTTTAATACAAAACAACATTGTACCTGTTAATTGTAATTCATGTTTCAGGGCTTTTGGATGGGTGCCTATCTTTCTTAAACCCTTAAAAACAAAACAAAGTGAAGTGCAATTCCTGAAACTCAAAATCCCAAAGACACTCTTTGAAACTCATCCAAAACCCATGCAGATCCACCCTGACCCATCTAAAGGGAGGGAAGAGAGAAACTCCTCTCATAACGCACACTCCCTCTGGGGACACAGAGCACAGATATTGTGTACATACTGTACAGAGTACATTTGTGTCTCATGTGTTTGAACGTGCAATATTATGTGCTGCCACAGCACTGGTTTCATATATAACTATTATTGTGAATGTGAATAATCACTCGGACACATGTCTGTGGAACATGCTGCGGTAAATAGTTTAGATGAGCTGGGAGCTCAGTTTACAATCTGAATCTCTGCACAAAATACATGAAAATGAATTTCCCTTAAGAGCTGCAGTGCACAATGTGTCCATGTCAAACACACAGTTCAACTCAAGCTTATGATGTGAGTGAATTTAATGCTTCTTGAGATGTTTTACAATTGATGTGAATTGTACTTAGTGTACTTTAAATGTATCATGAAAACAAAAAGAGGAATATTTTTTTATGCCTGTAGGGTTTTATTCTTGTTGTTTTTTATTTTTATTGAAATGAATTTTAATGTTTAATACTGAATTGTTGGTGGTGCAATTACACTTTGACAGTAGCGTGTGTGTTCTAGGATGTTTGTAGGAGATAAAGTATGAACAGAACTGAGCATAAGGAGCTCACTGACTACAGAAAGTTTTCTGAAATCGCCTGCAAAACGATTGTGATATAAACCAACAGTCTCCAGTTTAACTGACTGCCTAACAACCAGATCTTTGAAAGGAGGACGTTATCTGTGATTATATCGGCACTTTGTTATTCTGCAGTTATTACAGGAGTTGGGCACTTTTGCTGTGAATTCATTGGTTTTAGTGATTTTCCTATCTTCTTTTAACATACAGCGAGATAAGTCATGGGAGATGGATTTGTTTCTTAATATGTTTGTATCTAAATATCTAAAATATTTATTTCTAAGTATCTAAGTTCACATGACCTGCTGTACAAAACATCAATTTAAACTGAGCTGAAATTGTGTTAAGGTATACACACTTTACACAGAAGAGTCACAGTTACACTATCAATGCATCATTTAATGAATTGAGGATTAACCTTTTCTTGTTATTTTGTATGTTTAGTGTAATACACAGGTCAAATGTAGTAAGCCAAATAATTTTAAAAAGTATTAAATTATTTAAAAGTACACTTTGTGTTGGTATATTTTTGATAAATAGCAGGAGACTAATATTCTCTTCATGAGCTTTCATACTGATATGAGATATGGTTGTTTTAAATAAAGGCATGACCAAATCAACCCTCTTTCTTATACTATACTATACTATACTATACTATACTATACTATACTATACTTATCGTTTAAGTATAGTTAGTGACAGAGAGAGGGAGAGACATGCATGGCATGTTGCTGATATTGCTTTACTTGTACCTGATACAACCAAACAGACCATTCTGGACATGCATCATAAACAGTCGGAGAAGGAGAGGTTATCTTCATCCCTGGGGAATTGCTCTTCTCATCCAATATCAAAACCTCTTGCCATCTCATCTCTCCCCTGTTTGTTAGACACACAGCAGCATCACAGACGCATGAGAACACTTGTCCTGTAAAAACATTGTTCTGAAGCCACACCGAAGCACTGTCAAACACACAAACGACAGAAATGCACTTTGAGCCTCTGATCTTAAACTGAACTTAAAACATCAGCTAACATTAAAATGTTTCCCATACCAGTCCTGTGCTGTAAGTGCTTTTTTGAAATACCACCAATAAAATGTCCCTAGTACCTGACTGAAATCACGCCTGCCTCTGTAAAGAACAGAAAAGGATTAGGGGAGCGGTCCGCACTATTTTAACCAATCAGAAACGCTCTCTGCCAGTCAATCATTGGGATTGGTTTGCTGACATGACCATCTATTGATGGCAGGGTTTTGATGAGATGGCTTCAGTCGCTTGAATTGCTTGAAGTACATTTGAAAAGTAATGGTGATAATAAGCAGGTTGTGCTTGAAAGGAATGCATGTTTATTTGAAATTAAATTGATAGATGCAACATGCAGAAACAGTACCTTCCAACAGATTTTCACAAAATTTGGTTAGTCAAATACATCAGATAATTCTACATATTGCAGATTATATAAAATCCAAAATGAAAGAGTATTGTTAAATGCTCTTTAACCCTTAATCGCTGTCTGGGTCATTTTGTTTTGTTAATAAAAATGGTTTCCCTCATCAAAGTGATAGAAGGCTTGAGGACTTTTGCTACAATTGCCATCTGAACAAACTTTTTTTTTTTTTTATTTGATACGATGAGTCTATGTGGTTGTAAAATAAAGGGTTTGTGTCCAGGTCAAATTTGACCCACCATATGACATGAATCGGTGAGACTATAACATAGAGCATTTTTTTCATTTGCAAATAATATCAATAAATCTGCAACAATGCAGAATACAGAGACGAAAATAAAGTAGTGAGACTATAACACATCCACAAACCTGTCCACACGTACAGGTCTGACCCCTGTGTGACAAAGTTTATGGTAGAATTATTACTCTGTCTTTTCTTTGTAACACAGTCAGATTTGACTGTGGCAGCATGGTCAGGTTTGACAGCATACTGGGGCATCATCAATGCAAAATCTGACACTACAACAAAAGTGGTTTAAAAATGCTACAATTTGACAATTGTTTTTTTTTTTTTTTAAATAATGTCTAAATACTGTAATATCCTATGCATAACTTGTTATAATATTAGAAATTAAGTTTGTTACAACATAGTTCATAGAGATTAGCCAATGCATTGAGCACTGAGGCCATCTACTGGTTATAATTGTTATTTCATTTAATTGTTATTTATTCCTGCTAATGGCCCCAATGTGAGTTTATATATATATATATATATAGTATTATTTGTATTTTTTAAGTTAATAATAATATATGTGAATATAACATAAAATGTGCTTATTTTATATGAAAATTAATGAAGTTAATAAATAATTTAGTGGTAAATAAGTAAAAAACAAATAAATAAAAAAAATAAAAAAACATAAAATCACCCCAAAATGTATAACTTTAGTGTTTTGCTTTAATAAAGTTATAATTATTACATTTAATTACATTGAAATATCAGATTTTATATTTAGGGTCAAATTTGACCAGAACAGTAAAACGGCACATCTTGATTGCTCTAGTCTAAGCTTCTATTGAAATATTGATCATATTGTGATCAAACTAGCAAAATAGTGATTACTGGTTATCAAAACGATTGATCATAAAGAAATTACTAAAGTGAAAAAGGAATGTCTCTGCTTTCTAATGACATCATTTAATTTCCTTTTTATTTTAGTTTATAAACTCAAAATGTGTTTCTGGGTCAAAGTTATAGAAAATAACAAAATCCTACCTGTAAAACTCCTGTGACATCTCAAACTGTTTTTTTTTTTTTTTTTTTCGTATCAAACTCCAAATAAAGCTCTCTGCAAATGAATATACAGTATGTCATGGCAAAAATAATGAAGATTAGCACCCAGGCAGTCGATTCATTATGTGTTGAACTGTTTTAACAAAAAAGCTGTTTAGCTATTCATCGCACAGAGGCGTCTCCTCCATTGACTTCCATTCAAACAGTTCTCTCTGTCAAGTATTCCACAGCAAGGTCGACATATTCAGCCCAATCTACTGCACAAATGGTCATGTCTAGAGCGATTTTGTGTTGTTTTGTTGCGCCCTCTGCTGGACCTGTCACACTTTATAATAAGGTTGCATTTGTTAACATTTGTTAAAGGGATAGTTCACCCAAAAACATAAATTCTCTCATTTAATCACCCTCATGCCACCCCAGATGAGTTTGACTTTCTTTCTTCTGCAGAACACAAACAAAGATTTTTAGAAAAATATCTCAGCTCTGTAGGTCCTTACAATGCAAGTGAATGGTGGCCAGACCTTAGTAGCTCCAAACATCACATAAAGGAAACATAAAAGTAATCCATATGACTCCAGTGGTTAAATCCATATCTTCAGAAGCGATATGATAAGTGTGGGTTCCTTTAATGCCTTTGTTTAACATTAGTTAAAGCACTAGTTAACATTAAATAACAATGAACAACACTTATTTACAGAATTCATTTATTTGGGTTAATATTAATTAATACATATACTAACAACCAGTGGTGATTTCTCAGGGCCAGCAAAGCCTTCTCTGCTGGCCTAACATGCCAAATAAATAAATATTTTTCATCCTTTCATTCTCAGTCACCTTTTTGCATATGTATTTTTAATCGCTTTCCACTCTTAATTAATCTACAAACAAATAGAGAAAAACGAAAAGTTTATCCAGTCAGAATTTATTCCTTGATGCTTACAAGCAAAGTGTGACAGCTGTTTCACAAATCACATGCCCGAAGCAGCGCGTGAGTCTGAGCTCCACCCCATCAGGCCTTCAGAATTTCAGCAGAATCCCTCAACAGTGCAAATGAATGAGCAACTAAAGTCAGATTGTCAGATTCATCAGCCAGTCAGATTGATTTATTTGTTCTTGGTGGGTGTGATCTTTAGTATATGTCCCGGTCGAGGCCTTCTAGCTGGCTATCACGCTTTAAGTGATGTACGTAATTCAAGAGCAAAAATCACCAGATCTTGCTGAAGAGTCGGCTGTCATCACTGCTGGTATTGCCGTTGAGAAAGAGATCCTTATGGATTTAAAAACACGAGATGTTCTGCACGACAGTGTGATTGCTTAATTTATTAAACAGGAAAGGAGGACGGATTTTCACTTCAAGTAAATTGGTAAGTGCTTTTTGTGTTGTTATAGCAACATCAGGAGTTTTCTAAGTGTAAAATAGGCTGCTGGAGCATTCAGTGTCGGATCAAGTTTTAAAAATTAGTGCTGTATTCCATTCAACTCGGAAAGTCGGATTTTACAACTTCCTACTAGGAAAAGTGCAATGGAATGCATCTTGAAGTCAGAATTACAACTTGTGTAGCTTGTGCAGAAATTCTCAACTCCGATTTCACCGAGATGCAGGGGCATGATGTCACACAAACATGTCGACACTCAGGGAGATGTACAAAGTAACTGATAAACATTCACTTTATTAAGTAATATCGATAAATTAGTTCATTTCCACATTACATGATATTAAAGCATGTTTAACAAACGCCTGCAGAAACAGGCGTATAAAACATTATAATCTCTTTTGATAATCGTACACCTGAAGCACAAATGCTAGTGCTGCATCATTGTTTATCAGTTGGGTTGCTAGAAGACATCTCTATTGAGAGTCAAACCCCTTAATTAAGGCTTTTTTATTGTTAAATAATGTTATTAAAGAGCCTAAAACATTAGTAACACATTAGTTAATGTTGGAATATGTTACACTTTACAATAAGGTTCACAAATATGCATAATAAGTACTTTATTATTATTATTTAGCATTAGATAAGAGTAAAAAAACAATACAATAATTTATGATAAACAAAGGGTTTTCACAGTACAATAAGGTTCACAAAACTCCATAATAAATGTTCCCTTACGATTCAGTAAACTTGACATTGCGTCACTAAGCTGACGCTATTGAGGAGTGTCCTACTTCATGACATAGTTGAAACCTTTCAATAACGCCAGAATTGGCTATGGTGTTTAAGCCCCGCCCTTTTAGGCACGAAGCTGTCCGGTATAAAAGCGGGCGCGCAAACACCATTCCTCAGAATTTTCTTCCTTCAAGATAGCTATTCATCTCTCGTCTAGATGCCTTCTACTACTTAGCAAGCGACATACACGAGTCAGGGGGTGGGATCTTCGTGGCAACGAGAAGACTCTCCGCTCCCCTGCAGTGTTCCTGCGAACATTTACTCAGCCTCGCCGCTAAAAGAGCCACTTATGTGTTTGTGTCTTTTTAAAGATGTCGTTCCGTAAGTGTTCCTTATGCAAGGGACACATTCCACCGTCAGATCAGCATGAGAGTTGCATTCACCCCCCGTGAGCCCCTCAATCTCCATATACTGTGTCTATGCTGATACAGTATGTGCTTGATGGAATTCGGCACTCTCCAGGCTCATTCACCATCACATGTAACTAATTAGTTAGTTTATAGTATGTACTGTACATTCTACAGAAACCTGATAGTCCACCAAGGACTTAAACAACCCCACCATATTAATATCTATAATCTTATTTTTACACTTTTAAAATATCTAACTTTGCTTGAACCAATTAGAAATTGGCAGCCATACACTGTTCTCTCCATTCCCACTTGTACGTACAGCCCAAAATAAACACATTTTTTGTAAATAAAAAAAAAAGTTTAGTAAATATTTTGTCCAGTAATTCAAAGAGAGAGAGAGAGAGAGAGAGAGAGAGAGAGAGAGAGAGAGAGAGAGAGAGAGAGAGTTTTAAAGTTAAAACGTATTAAAATATTGCAAGGATGCTTAATGTAGGTTCTGATTAGGGATGTGCGAGATTAGTCGACTAAACGGTTCTGTTGCTGCTAGTCGACACTGGAATTACTAGTCGGTTAATATTTCCCCCCATTAAACTGATCATAATTTTTTACACATTTACGTTTGGCTTTATATTTTTACAGAGGCTGCACTTAAATTACTGTCATATTAATGTTACATATTTTAAATAGAATTAATAATACAAATATTATTTAAAAAAAGAGGATATCTGGAGCAGATACAGAGTTTAAATTCACTTGCGGTGCGCACAGGAAAATGTCCTCTCACTAGACAAGCAAACTCAGCATAGTAGTTATGAAATCAATTCAGTGGTGTGGGAATCGGCTTTCCAAACGTTTGAAAGTCCCTATGGATGTTTTCACATTTGAGTCTTCTTTACATCTGTGCATGCTTGGATGTTATTTTTCCACTGTGCGGGCTTTTTTCAAGTGTAGGATAATCGCCTCAGGTGAGTCAAGTCCCGTCTTTCACCAGACCATGTTGACGGGTTAATTGTACTCATCAAAAAATTCATGCTTTTGAGTAAGTAGCCTAGAAAATAACAGTTTTAGACTAGGTATGCAATTTTTTTAATCTGCTGATTAAGAAAGCTATTTTCAATGAGGTGCCGACTGCTTAACGGGTTAAACTATATTTTATTCTGTTTGCATGTCATGTTTAGAATAAATTTTATCACAGGCCTATTTTTTCTATCCTATGGATCCTTTTTTTTTTTAATGTACAATGATCATAATTCAAGGCGAGCACGTCGCAGATAAATGCCCCTTTTCAGTGGAATTTAGCTTCGGATTTGGAATAGATTAAGTATTTTAAATGGGTCGCATAAACCTTTTTTTTTTTTTACTGTTTTCTGAAGGTTGGTTTCTCTTTAAACTAGTCGACTAGTCGGTTACAAAACTTCCATTTAAACGACAGTCAAATTAGTCATAGCGCACATCCCTAGTTCTGATCCACCTGTGGTGAAGTCACAATGGCAAAATCACTGTAAGATTTAGAATTGGCCTAATATTTTGTTGTTTGCTGTAAAGTTTATTATAAATATTTTCATCAAGATCGACAAACACACTTTGCCTTTTAAAACATCCTTCCAAGAAGTGTTCAAGATCAAAAAGAATTTTAAGATCCACAGCATCAGCAGTTTATGACAACAAAATAATATATAAAGTTGTCAAAAATATTTAAAAAATTAATTTCGACCTGGGTGGAACTGGCAGTGCATTTGAACTGCTGGCCATTTATGACAATCAGTACTGTACTAATCACATTCATTCTACGCTCCAGTTTGTGGAAGTGGAGTGAATTCACTCACAATTTAGTAGAACTGAGAAAAAAAAATTAAAAAATAATGTACTCTGGAAAAAAAAACCTGAGAGAACCATGAGATTCCCTATAGTCCAGTCTTTTTGTCTCTCTGTCTAAGATATGGCAAATGTGCATGTGCTGGCAGGTTGAGGAGCAACCTTGTTAACACAAAGGATGTAGGAATGATCCCAAGTGGTGGCTACACAGTAACTTAAACCACAGTGCTGTTCTAACATCATTGCAATTTTGAGACAAACACCTAAACACAAGGGAACAGTTATAATACTGTAAAAACTCTGGATTAAAGCAACAGTGAATAGATTGTGTAGTCTAGTGGTTAAAGATCTGGGCTAAGCAACACATATCTGGGGGGTAAATACTACAGTTAAATAATTTGATATTATAAAACAGAAACAAGTATTTAGATTAAGTATATCAGGACAGACTTGGATGGGTTTTAGGCTGAGATCTGGTTCATCTTCTGGCCTCCAGTTATCAGGTCTGACACAGAATATACAGAGGCATGTGAATGTTATTCATATTGCAATAACAACTCACACTGAATTAGACCTGTCAAACACACTTTAGCTAGATTCAACATTTTCTCATTTTAGATTAGCTTAGTTTGAAGATTCTTTTCTGATGGCAAACATCAATGTTATTTTATCAGGGTTTTATCTATTTATCCTGATTTCTTCATGTTGCCCAAAATTGCTCATAATTACCTCATAGTCTGGTAGTGTGCTGGTGGTAGCACGTACTGGTCTGAACTAACATCTGTTGTAACTGTAGCAGTGTCCGGTTGGGCCACAAATATAATATTGTTGACAGTCACGGTAGGCTCAGAGATGTTTATGTGACTGACCTTTTCAATGTCTTGCCTTCATGCAGGTCGTAACTAAGAGACAGAACATAACCAACACAGCATGTTTATTTCACGTCCATGTGATCTCATTTTATATGTTTTAGCAAGTAAAGTTTATGTGACTGACCTTTTCAATATCTTGCCTTCGTGCAGGTCATAACTAAGAGACAGAACATAACCAACACAGCACATGCATTACACATCCATGTGATAACATTTCATCTATTGACACATCAGCTGATGTTATTAGCATGTAAACAAAGAATTTAAATAAATGATGAATTATTAAGCCCCCTTAAAAATTCATTTTTACTAAATGTAACAACTAAAGCGATGCAATTATGCTGTTTTAAAATTTTACTAATGTACGCAACTCATATAATGTCATAGTTTTATACTTACAGTGTAATAAACGTAATGCATAAAAATTTTGCCTTTATTATAATTTTTATTTCATATGCTCTGGCCTAGGTGAGAGGGGAGATTTAACAATTTATAACACTGCACAAATGGCAGAGGCTGATAGCCTAATGTCTTTTCTTATGCGTAAATTGACCAGAACTGACAAAATCAAAATGGTCTGTGATTGTAAATGTTCATCAGTGAAAGTTATTATACAGTATTACCAAGAAAATCTACCATTTTCATATTAGGGGGTCACTGGATTATGATTTGGTGATGGTGGAGAAGGGCTTAATTTTCACAGAAGCACAGTATTTAGATTCTGAGAGTCTGGTGGGCGGTCCCTGGGTCAGAAAACTTTGACAAGGTCATAACTTTATATATATATATATATATATATATATATATATATATATATATATATATATATATATATATATATATATATATATATATATATATATATATATATATATATATCTGAGCATTTGGAATTTCATTTCATTCCATTAGACCTCCCTAACTTTCAAAGTTCAAAAACCCTGTTGGACCCTGGCATGAACTCAAAACTTTGTTTTCAAGATGGGAATCTTTGAACAACTCACTGAGTTTTACCTTTGTCCTGCAGCAGTCACAGAAAAATGTGGCAATGATCACAGAGAAGATGAAGACCAGAATGTCACAGACCACAAAGACAAAGAGAGTCATGTCCTGAGTCAGTGTTAGAGACAGGACGATTATCAACTAAAACACATTTTATTATTAGTTATAAACATTTCTCTACAATAAATTACACATGGTTGCTAAAAACAGAATGAAGGACAGATTAGTATAAAGCTACATAATTAGTTAAATCAGTTACTGCGATATTTCAAACCACAGTTACAATCACACTATTGTGGTAACACTTTACAATAAGGTTCCATTCGTTAAAATTATTTAATTAATTAGGTATCATGAACTAACAATGAACAATATATTTGTTACACAATTTATTCATCTTTGTTAATGTTGTTTAATAAAAATACAATTGTTCATTGTTAGTTCATGTTAATTCATGGTGCATTAACTAATGTTAACAAATACTACTTTTGATTTTAAATATGTATTAGTAAATGTTGAAATTAACATTAACTAAGATTAATAAATGCTTAATAAGTGTTGTTCATTGTTAGTTCATGTTAACTAATGTTGTTAACTAATGTAAACAAATGCAACCATATTGTAAAGTGTTACCGCTATTGTTATAGCTTTCTTGATGTTAGTTAAAAACATATGCTACAAAAAAAAAAAAAAAAAAATGAAAATCTTAATTTTTATGAAGTTATATATATAAAATTATATTTTTCAGTGGCTGAGTTTCAAAGCAGAAATTCTATACAGGCACTTACATAACTGTGAAAGGGTATTGAGATAACAGCTGTTATGGCATTGAAACAGTTTAGAAATTGCGAGGCTCTGACCTGAAGCGAGATAAATCTGGTTAGAAAACAGTTGCGATATTCCAAAATGCCTCTTAATACTATTACTGTCATTACAATAGACAAAATGAAATGACAGCTGAGGCCGTTACAGCTGCAGTTAAAACTAACTACAATAAAGACAAGGAATATTATTACGTGTTTTTTCACAGCATAATGTTGTCCTGATGTTGAAATGAAAAACTTACAATGAAAGATGACCAAAAACCCTGTCCAGATTAAGACAAACACCACAGTACCTATTGATGTTTCCAAAACCTGTAAGAAAAAAAAAAAACTGATGGTGTTTATTTCCTTCTTCCCCCAAAACAATTTCACCATGTAGAGGAGAAACCATCAAAGCTGAACAGTTTGGTTTACCCCAAGAACCTTTGGCCTGATGTTCAGGAATTCAGACACCATATGCTGGCCAAATGGTGATGCTGTCTGCTGCAGAGAGCTGGTGACACCATCGTGTCTTGGCATCTTTAACCCTTAAATTAAATTAATTAATTTATTGCTTTTTCCCCAAAATATTTGGGACCAAATAATATATTCTCACAGCCCCTTTAAGAGACCAGCGTGCATGCAGATGATGAGAGAGTGCGAGAGACGAGCTGATTAGAGAAGATGTAAAAACTGATTGGTCAAGTTGGAGCAAAACAATAGCAGAAATAATTGGTTAAATCCTTACCTAAAAGTTGCTGAAAGAGTGTTTATGTTGATTAAGGCAATCTTTGTTCTAAATCCTTCAATTATCTGTGAGTTCACATGGAGTTAACTGAAATTTGGGAAACCGGGAGAAACGGATTTGGTGAGTTTTATTTGTTCCTTTCCTCATAAAAGGTATATTTTTGTGACTATTAGCCAAGTTATTGGTGGAAAATTTCTGTTTTAATCTACTTGTTTGGGATGTCACATGAAAGTTTAATAGATTACACTTTTATCAAAATTTAATGAGCTTGTGTTGATTTGCACATGCGTAGCAGCCATTTTGGGAAAATGCACAGCTGCCAGAGAATGAAAGAACATTTAATGACTCAAAGAACTAGTTTATTTTCTTGTATATTTGTGTAGAATTGTACTACTATGTTAATCAATTGTGTTTTTGTGTATTTGACAGTGTTATGTTTGTAGCCCACTCAGTATTTTCAACTTTATTGTGCTCTAATGTGTTTTGTTTTAAAATATGTTTTGGGATAAAAAAAAATGTATGTTTCATTTTTGAAATTGTGTATGTTTTAAAATATACATTGCATGTTAATTAGTTTTCTTTGTTCTGGAAACTTCTAATCAAATGTTATTATTGACATGATTGATTGCATGTAATGGACCAATCAGAAATTGCTGTGAACCCTAAAAAAAACTTGTGGGGGGAGGGAGAGAGAGAGCACACAAGTGACTTGAGTATGAGAGAAGTTTAAGAGCTGTGTCTGATAAACGAGTTAAAAGAATGAAAATATCTAATAGTTTCACTTAAATAGTATTTCAAAAGGTGTTAAGAAGTTTATTTCTTCTCTTTTGTGTATGTATTAGACTTGAGTTTTATTTGCTTAATCAGCAATTTGATATTAAGCTACCGACTGTTGCTTGGATCAAAAGAGTACATTTATTGCACCCACAAAAATATTTTCCTGTGGATTGTTTGTTCGCGTGTGACTTTTATTAGAGAGTTCATTTTTCAAAATACGTTTGATTACGGACGACGAATCGCTATGGCAGGGAAGAGTTTCAGGTAGGCCGATGGACAGCTTGAAAGACAGCAAGTGGAGGTTATTTCCCTTTCTCTCATCATTACTCATCACTTCTTCTGAGACTCTTCATTGTGCTTTTGCAAAAGGATGATCAGTGCTGCAGAGGTCATGTGAGTTAACTTAATCTCCAGCGAAAGATTCATCTTGTTGCATCAATCACCTCGTGCGTGGAAATTGAGTCAAACATTGCTGCTGGATCATAAATTGATCTTAAACTGTTTTACACGAGAGTATTTTCCTATGGGCCCCAACGAAGAAGAGTAAAAGCGCTTGAGCTCAGTATAAACTCTGAATTATGGGTTATTTTGTATATTTGAGTAAGTGATTTGTATGGACATTTGATTCAATTGCCCATTAGATTCATTCAAACACTGAGTCATTTAAGAGTTTTTTTTTCCTACTGAGTGATTCGGGGATTCAGGAAATTCATTCAACTGAGTTTGATTCATGTTAATGGAATGGATATGGTGATTCATGTGAGTCATTGTTGATTGAGTTGTTTCAGTTGATTCAAGAGTTAATGTTGTGTGTTAAGTTTATATATATATATATATATATATATATACTTTGTAGATACCGTATATATATATATATATATATATATATATATATATATATATATATATATATATACGGTATCTACAAAGTATTTGAGGAGGACTTTATAAATAAGTGCATTTCATTTTATTTTATTATTTTCTTTTCTTTTCTTTTGTATTAATAAATTGATAACGTGTTGATCATTGATGATATTGTGTTATAATGTGTGATTTAAGGGGTATAGTTAAAATAGTTTAAAATAAATCAGACACACCTAAAGAAGATAAAGAGTTTATTTTATTTAGAAAAACATTAATATCTTAGATACATTTTTCTTGAATGGAGGCACCGCACCAACTGAATTTTTCATTTTAAACATTTCATAATTAATATTGCAGAGTAAAACCAGTCAGATCATCATCAAAAGCTGGGCTTGCAGGTATCCTGTCATAAATTGTGATTACTATAAAGCTACCTTGTTACTAGAGGGTTACATGTTGCATAAATAGGACAGGTCTGTTGAAATGCTTAGAACACGATTAACATCAAGATGGCGAGCCTCCCATAGAGCCACTTTTGAAGATAAAAACTGAATCATCACATACGAATACACCTCAAACCAAAAAGGAACACTTTTCTCTGCTACTTTCAACTGGTAAAACCGTACAGACTGTGTTTTATATTCACTTCACTGCAACCAGCAGTTGGATTTGCAGAAGGAAAAAAAGAACTGATTGTATCAAAATAAGTTACTATCAGCATATTTTGAAGTGTGAAATCGAATAATTTGCGATTTGTATTTTGTGTACATTTTCAATTGTGTATATCTGAGTTTTGGTGAATTTTGAATGAATCAAAAGGAGTAACCTTAAAACCAGACTATTAGTGCGAGACAAAAGGTGAAAGTAAACTAGAAACAAACTCAAAATAAATAGGCCTAAATAAAAAATTAAAAAATAGAACTAAATAGATTTAAACTTAGAAGGCCAAAACGTTAAATAAACTAGGCAAACTAAACTAGTTAATCTAACCAAAACCTATAGGTGAGAGAAAGAAAAGTAAACAAAGGAAGACAAATAACAAACCAAAGGCTGAGGATAACTTTTATTATTATTTTTATATTTTATTACAAAACTTTTGTAAAGATTACAAAACTAAATGCTCAAAAGTGCCCAAACCGTCAAGTGAGTGCTATTGAGATGAGGAAGATGCCTCTATCCAAATCTAAGAAGAACCCTCAAACCACCACATCCAAGAAGGCGCTAGACAGACCAAAGCCTGGCTACTGTTTCCATTGTGGTGAGTATGGGCACTTTGCTTCTGTGTGTGACAACGAGCCAAACCCTTTGCTAGTGACAAGCAACAGGAGGCAGTTAAAGGAAAGGCAACGTGTATGGGATAGCCACTATGGTCCAGCTGGTCTCAAGTCTTTAAATGAGAAATAGCACTTTTGGTGGGACACATAAGGATGAACACATGTAGAATTAGTCCCATCAACACTGCTGAGATCCAAGAACATCCAAAGTCTTGTCATAACAAATCCTGCTCTGTTTACATACCCAAGGGACTGGTTGGAGCTAAGTGCACTGCACAAGTATTTATCGAAGGGAAAGCTTGTCCTGTCTCCTTGACACCAGGTCTCAAATGACCATAATTTATCAGTCCTTCTTCGAGCAGAACTTACCCAATTTAACCATAAACCCACTAAATAACCTTTTGGAAGTGGAGGCTGCAAATGGCTACAATTTTCCATACTTGGGTTATCTTCAAGTACACATTAATTTCCCAGAAGACTTTCAATCAAATCAAATCAAATCAAATCAAATCACTTTATTGTCACACAGCCATATACACAAGTGCAATGGTGTGTGAAATTCTTGGGTGCAGTTCCGATCAACATAGCAGTCGTGACAGTGATGAGACAGTACCAATTTACAATAACATCAAATTAACACAACACAATTTAAACATCTGATATACACATAATTACACTCAACAATATACGAATAATAACATACACTGTACAGTATACAATACGCACTATATAGATACGCATTATTCAATAAAAATAAAAATATATAAAAAAGTATATATAGTATATATAGAATGTACAGTATTGTACTGTATTGACATTCAGCTGTCGGTTGATAGTCAGTTGTTAAGAGAGAATATAATATAATAATAATATATTTATGACAGTCCGGTGTGAGATATAACAGTAAGGGTAATAAAGTGCAGTGCTGATGTATTTGATCGTGGGAGATCAAGAGTTCAGAAGTCTGATTGCTTGGGGGAAGAAGCTATCATGAAGTCGGCTGGTGCGGGTCCTGATGCTGCGATACCGCCTACCTGATGGTAGCAGTGAGAACAGCCCATGGCTCGGGTGGCTGGAGTCTCTGATGATCCTCCAAGCTTTTTTCACACACCACCTTGTATATATTTCCTGGAGGGAGGGAAGCTCACCTCCGATGATGTGTCTGGCAGTTCACACCACCCTTTGCAGTGCTTTGCGGTTGTGGGCGGTGCTATTGCCGTACCAGGTGGAGATGCAGCCAGTAGGGATGCTCTCTACAGTGCAGGTGTAGAACTGTGTGAGGATGTGGCAGTTCATTCCAAACTTCCTCAGCCGTCTCAGGAAGAAGAGGCGCTGATGAGCCTTCTTCACAACGACTTCAGTGTGGATGGACCATGTGAGTTCCTCAATGATGTGGACACCCAGGAACTTGAAGCTGCTGACTCTCTCCACTGGTGCTCCATTGATGGTGATGGGACTGTGTTCTCTGTCTTTTCTCCTGAAGTCCACCATAAGCTCCTTTGTCTTACTGACGTTGAGGGAGAGGTTGTGCTCCTGACACCAGTGTGTCAGAGTGTGCACCTCCTCTCTGTAGGCTGTTTCATCATTGTCAGTGATCAGACCTACCACCATCGTATCATCAGCAAACTTAATGATGGCACTGGAGCTATGTGTTGCCACACAGTCATGTGTGTACAGGGAATACAAGAGTGGGCTGAGAACACAGCCCTGCGGGGCTCCAGTGTTGAGGGTCAGTGATGAGGAGATGTTGCTGCCTATTCTAGCCACCTGGCGTCTGCTTGACAGGAAGTCCAGGATCCAGCTGCACAGCGAGCTGTTTAAGCCCAGAGCTCGGAGTTTCTCATCTAGCTTGGAGGGCACTATGGTGTTGAATGCTGAGCTGTAGTCTACAAACAGCATTCTCACATAAGTGTTCTTTTTTTCTAGGTGGGAGAGAGCAGTGTGTATTGTAGATGCAATGGCATCATCAGTGGAGCGGTTGTTGCGGTAAGCAAACTGCAGTGGGTCTAGAGAGAGTGGCAGCACAGAGCAGATATAATCTCTGATTAGTCTCTCAAAGCATTTGCTGATGATGGGGGTCAGAGCAACAGGACACCAGTCATTTAAACAAGTTATTTTTGATTGTTTTGGAACAGGCACAATGGTGGATGTTTTAAAGCATGTGGGGACTACAGACAAAGAGAGGGAAAGGTTGCAAATGTCCGTAAAAACACCAGCCAGCTGGTTCGCGGACGCTCTGATGACACGGCCCGGAATGCCGTCTGGGCCCGCGGCTTTGCGGATATTCACCCGTCAGAAGGATCGTGTTACATCCGCTACAGAGACGGAGAGTGAACTAACCTCTGTAGCTTCAGCCACGAGAGCTCTCTCCGCGAGGGCGGTGTTATTTCCCTCGAAACGAGCATAAAAATTATTTCGCTCAGCCGGGAGAGAGGCAGCGGTGTTCATGGTGGAGTTTTTATTCCCTTTAAAGTCCGTGATGATGTTAATTCCCTGCCACATGCTTCTAGAGTTGGTGGTGTTAAACTGTCCTTCAATCTTGCTCCTGTACTGGCATTTTGCGGTTCTGATCTTTCGGAGGGCATAACTGGCTTGTTTATGCTCCTCCGCGTTCCCGAAATTAAAAGCGGAGGTCCGCACATTAAGTGCCGCGCGAACATCGCTATTAATCCAAGGTTTCTGATTCGGGTAGATTCGTACTGTTCTGGTCGGAACCACGTCCTCTACGCACGTTCTGATGAAGCACATTACGCTATCAGCGTAAAGCTCCATGTCGTCATCAGAGGCGGACCGGAACATCTCCCAGTCCGTGTGATCAAAACAGTCCTGTAGCGTAGAGTCTGATTGGTCCGACCAGCACTGGATCGTTCTGAGGGTGGGTGCTTCCTGTTTCAATTTCTGCCTGTAAGCAGGCAGAAGCAGAATGGAAGAGTGGTCCGATTTGCCAAATGGTGGGCGGGGGAGGGATTTGTAGCCATCCCGGAAGGGAGAGTAGCAATGGTCCAAAACCCGGTCCCCTCGTGTGTTGAAACTAATGTGCTGGTGGTATTCTTGGGTCAGAAGTTGAAGTGTCAACTCTTGCTTTGGTCATTCCAGACACTGGTGCCACTGCTCAGCCCAAAGTGTTAATAGGCATGAACACACTAGATTTAGACTATGAGAAGCACTTTGAGATCAACAATTCATGCCCTACAGCAAATGTTGGCCAACAAACATACCCAGGCTAAAGCTGTACCAACAGGCAGATATTCCAAGGTCGCAGAAGATTTGCACTTTGACTTTGGTGATTCTCTGGTACCTGAAGAATGGAAGAGGAGAATTATACAAAAGCCTTCTGCTATGCCTGAAGTATTCGCCTTACACAATATTGATTTTGGCCAAACGAACAAGGTGAAGCATAACATCAAACTGCACGATGAAACTCCCTTCAAGCAAAGATCTAGGCCTATACACCCAAATGATCTTGACTCTGTCTGTAGACATCTTGAGGAGTTACTTGAAGCTAGAATTATTTATGAATCTGACTCTTCTTTTTCATCGCTCATTGTAGTAGTAAGGAAGAAGAATGGAGAAGTGAGGCTCTGTATTGAATAAAGAAAGCTGAATCTGCAGACAATAAAAGACGCATATGCCTTACCAAATTGGAAGAAACCTTTTCTGCACTCAGAGGTTCCAAATGGTTCTCTGTTCTAGACCTCAATCTTCATACTATCAAATGTAGGGCTTTACTGGTTGTTTAGATCAGGGTTACTATCAGAAATAATTAATAATTATTTCTGTAGTTATTAATTAATATTTAAATTAATTAATTGGATCTAACTCATTAAAACCTCATATGGGACTCCAGTAAATGTAGTGTGCTACGTTTAGGAGCAAGTTTGGTTATTAGCAATAATTAATAATTATCAAAGATAATTATTAATTATTAAAATCAATAGAACATTGATGAGAATCAATGTTAGCTTTTTTTAATCCTTTAAATCAACAGTTATCAAAGATAATCGTTAATTGTTAACGTCGATGAAACATTAAAATTAACACTAGCTTATTGATCATTCAAATTCAATCAAAGATAATTATCAGTTATCAAAAATCAATAGAATATTAATAAGGATTAACATTGACGGGGCACCACCCTGAAATCAGGGACTAATAACCGAATATTAAAACAGTCTCAATATTAGATTGTTTTCTTAGGAAAATCGACATCCGAAGAATATCGATTTTCGGGAAAAAAACAATGAATGAAGGTTTGAATCCGAGCACTGACATCCCGTCAGCATGACACAGGCGTTTGCAAAACAAACCAAAACACTTCTCTTTGTAATATAAACAAAGTTTATTTATGCAGTAATATCAATTAATAATTAATACAATGCAGTCAATAAACTTCCGACTTACAACTACAAACTAAACAGTGATATGATTAGATATGGAAATAAAAATAATTCTATAACACAAGGTGTGTGTGTGACAGTGTGTGTGTGTGTGTGTGTCAGTGTGGTTAGTGAGAGAGAGAGAGAGAGAGAGAGAGAGAGATGATTAAGTGACAGCCCGAAAGCTGATTTCGCGATAGCTGGAGATAAAGCAGCCGTGTTCATCACTCAGAGACGCGGTTTTACGAGCGGGGCTCGTAAAAGTCCCTTGTTATTTGACTCTTTAATGGATGAACTCAGTTGCTGTCTCACCCGCGATGGCGAAAATGCACAACAGTCCAATTTGGTTGGACCACAATACAGCAAAACAAATTCGTGATAATTAATACCCTGAGTATTAATAATGAGCGGACATGGCGGTCCGTAAACTGTACAAGCAAAAACCTGGAAACACAAGAATTGCACACTATAATATTCTATCTCTGCCCAGACATAAACCTCTTACTTGAATCGCATGAGGACACAGGTAGAATGTGTTTTCCTCTGTCCTTTAACTTTGACCCGGTTTCTTGAGGCTCGTGTGATGACGAGAGGCCATTTCCACGCGCTGTCGGCAGGCGGTACGGCTGTTGATTCTCAGAGGGCGGTACGGCTGTTGATTCTCGGCGGGCTGGCAGAGAACTCAGAAATGTCGACTTGATTGAAGATGGAAGAGAAATCTTTAATCTCTTCACTTCTGTAGGCCAACGGATGAAGATGCGAATTGCTCGGCAGTCTCCTTCGGATCCGTTAGAGTGTTCGGTTGAACACAGAGTAATCTCAGCTCGTCCAGCGAGATGGAGATTGTATGGCTACAGTTTCAAGTCGGACATTACTTCCTTATGCCACGAGGCTGCACCGGAGAGCAGCAAAAAGCTACGTCCGTATTCGGTGAACTAAGTCGCTGGAAGCCACTTTGGAAGCATTTCAGAATTATTTAAAGTCCTGATGATGTCATGTTTGAGGGACGTTCTGTTGTGTGCCTCATCCAATAGGAGTTGAGAGCTCGATCCTTTAGAGGGCAAGGCTTCATGGATCTGTAGTCTGTTTTGGACTCCCTTTGTTTGATTTTGGCGCGATCTTTATCAGTACAACAACTGACTTAGAAGGAGGGGGCTTGAGGAATGTTTTTTATGACTGTTAGGCCTGCCTTTGTCTTCTATCTGAATACATGAGGCCCAACACAAATATAAATGGAGGAATCGGACAAGCATGAAACAGCCTTTGTATGTCCATTAGGATTCTGGGAGTTCATTAGGATGCCACAGGGTATCGCCAATGCCCCAGTATATTTCAATGGTTGATGGGAAAATGCATTGGTGATATCAACCTCAAAGAAGTCCTCGTTTTTCTAGATGACCTGATTGTGTTCTCTGGAAGAGCAAGAACAACGTCTCCATGTGTTAAATCATCTAAAGGAGTACAGTTTAAAGCTGTCCCTCAAGAAATGCAAGTTTTTTCAGACATCTGTGAAATAATTGGGCCACATTGTATCCCAGCAAGGTGTTGAAACAGATCCTCAGAAAATTGAAGCCATAAAGACCTGGCCACATCCAAAGAATCTAAAAGAACTGCGTTCATTCTTAGGGTTCTCCGGTTATTACCGTAGATTCATCCAGGATTATGCTAAAATTGTGAAGCCACTGAATGATTTGACGGCTGGTTATCCACCCCTTAAAAAGAGCTTCAAAGCAGTGTTGGGTTCGAGTCCAACTTATTCGAGTCCAAGTCAAGTCCGAGTCTTTAAACAATCGAGTTCGAGTCGAGTCAGAGTCCAAAAGGGGCCGAGTTGGACTCAAGACCGAGTCCATAACAGGCCGAGTCCAAGTTGAGTCCGAGTCCGAATTAATCTGTTCATGAATCTGAATTAATATTGTAACCGTAAACTCAACATCAATATTTTAAGCTTATTTTAACCTTCACAACTAAGAAAAACAATTTGTTAATATACAGTACTGTGCAAAAGTCTTAGGCACATAAGATGTTTCACAAAAACATTTGTCTTAAGATGGTAATTTAGATCTGCTACTTTAGTGTGTCATCAGGAAATATACATTTTATACTCCCAAACATTCCTTTTGCAAATAGAATAGAACAGAATAGAAGAACAGGGAGCCCTGCAACAGATGGCATGGCCCTCACAGAGCCCCCCACTGAACATTGGGTCAGTCTGGGATTACACAAAGAGACCAAAGTAATTGAGACAGCCTAAATAAATAAAATAACTGTGCCAAATTCTCCAAGAAGCTCGGAACATCCTATCGGCCAACAACTAAGAAAAACTGTGTCCAGGTGTAAGTAGGAGAATTGGTGCTGTTTTGAAGGCAAAAGTGTTCACACCAAATATTGATTTAGCTCTTTTTCTGTTTACTGGACTTTGTATGACGTTAACTGATTAATGAAAACTATTTATGTCAATATTTTTTTTAAGAAATCCTCACTTCGAAAGTTTCTCACAAGTGCCTAAAACTCACATCAACAAGGCATTTCCATCTACTGCCGCTCACTGGATGTTTTTTGTTTTTGGCACCATTTTGAGTAAATTCAAGAAACTGTTGTGCATGAAAATCCCAGGAGATCAGCAGTTACAGAAATACTCAAACCAGCCCATCTGGCTTCTATCAAATTTACAGTGAAAGTGTTTTTTTTTATTTTTTATGAGTAGTAATGGATTTTAGTGGAATGGAAAGAGGACCAGGAGTTTGGATATTTAATACATAATTATTAAAAATACTGTATATAAAATGGAGATGGAGAATTTAATAGTTAATAGTGTTCATAATTAATTGTTTGAAAATGTTAAAAGTTTGTGGTGGGATAAGATTTTCAATAGATTTTGCAAAGAAAATACAGAAAATAAAAAGAATGAAAGAGGTGGGGGTTAAAAAAGAATGGGAAAAAGAAATGAGAAAAGTAACTGAGGGAGAGGGAGACATTGAAAAGACTATTGGATTAGAAGAGGAATTAAATAAGATAGAGGAAGAAAAATGTAAAGGGCAATGATAAGGATTAGAGCTGAGAATATGATTGAATTGGAAAGAAGTACCAACATTTTTTAAGATAAAAGATAGTTAAAGTGTAAAAGAAAAGGAAGAGATTCTTAAGGAAGTACAAAGTTTTTATGCTGATCTAATAAAAAAACAGCGAGTGATTTTAGAATATGAAAAGTTTTTATTAAATGAGGTTAAAGCAATATTAAGTAAGGAGGATAAAAAGAAGTCTGAAGAAACAGAGGAAGAAATTGAAATGACAATAAATAAGCTAAGTAATGGGAAGAGTCCAGGAATGGATGGATTACCATCTGAGTTTTATAAAGTTTTTAAGAATGTTTTAATTCCGATTTTATTTGATCTATACATTAGCATTTTTAAACAGGGATATTTAACTAATAGTATGAGGAAGGGAATTATTAATATAATATACAAGAGAAAGGTGATAAAGGACATTTAAAGACTTATAGGCCTTTGAGTATGTTATATACTGATTGTAAGTTTTTAGCAAAAGTATTAACAAATAGATTGAAAGAAGTCATGCCAAATATAATTACTACCAACCTAGCATATGCAATTTTAAATAGAGATTTTATAGACACAGTCAATAATATAAGAGATATAATATGGTATATGGAAGAAAGACAAGAAAATGGCTACTTGATAAGTGTAGACTTGGAAAAGCTTTTGATAGGGTCGATCATACATATTTATGGGATATAATGAGTTTAATTTTGGGGGAAATGTTTTAAAGTGGATTAAGTGTTTATATACAAATATCACCTGTTGTGTTAAAATAAAAATAACAAATGCTTTATTATACAAAATTGTTGCTGAGACACTAGGTTTGGCTATAAGTCAGGACAATATTATTCAATAAAAGGAATTAAAATAGAAAGTTATGAAATGGAACAAAAAAATCTTTCAATATGCTGATGACACTACATGATTTGTGAAAAATGTTAACAGTGTAGAGAAAGCAGTGGAACTCTTTGAAAAATATTGTGGAGGAACAGGTGCAAAGGTTAATAAAGAAACAACAGTGTATATGAGGATTGGAAAAGTTACTGAATTATCAAAAGAAATACCATTCAAAGAAGAGACTGATAATATTAAGATTAGAAGTAAGAGTTTGGAAAATGACATAAAAATAAGAGATTTTATTTGGGAAGAGGTTTGATTTAGGAAGATTGGAAATGATCATTAATTTTTGGAAGTTAAGGAATTTATTTTTGAAAGTGAAAGTACTTGTGATCAATTCTGTTTTTATCTAAAATGTGGTTTGTTTTGAGTGTTGTAAGTTTACCTATGTGGGTGAATAAAATAATTAAAGCTTTTGTTTTAAATTTCTTATGGGAAGGTAAACCTGCAAAAGTTGCATATGATCCACTAATTGGCAACATAGAGAGTGGAGGCCTTGGGCTTATAGATCCTTTTATAAGAATTAAGAGTAAGAGAGTGAAAACTGTTAAAATTTACTTTGAAAGTGAGAAATGCATTTGGAAAAATATTCGTTTTTATTTACATAAGTGTTGGGAAGTGAATAACGATATGTTATGGATGAAACTGAAAAAAAAAAAATATGATGGAAGGAATGCCTGAATTTTATAAAACGTTTTAAAAGCATGGACAGATTTTATGAAGCACATGCATTTTGTGCCAGCTGGGAGAGAATGGATTTTAAGACAACCATTGTTTTTGAATCCAAATTTGCTTTTAAATGGTCAAGATGTGTTTATAAAAATTGGTTTAGAGCTGGTATAAGGCAAGTTAAAGACATTTTATATGAAGTAAAACCAGGATTTGTACCACTGCAAGCAATAATAGATACTTTTGAAGAAGATGAAGAGATCAAGAGTCAAATTTACAAAAAAGGAAAATCAGAAACCTATTACAGACAAGATAATAAATGTGTGTATATATATATATATATATTTTTTTATTTTATTTATTTATTTATTTATTTATTTTTTGTAAAGATGCATTTGTTGTGCCAAGATCAAATGCTTTCTGGGGGAAAATGTATGTTAATTTTGAAATTAAGAAAATATGGGAAAATTTAAGAATGAAGTGGAAGAGCCCTCTTTTAGAAAACTTTAATTTTTTTATTACGCCACAATTGTCTTTTAACAGAAATTAGACTTTGCAAAATGTAAAGTATGTTTAAATGAGGATGAAGGATTACTCCATTTGTTTTTGTTTTTTATGTAAAAAGCTGGAATGCTGTATAAAGAAAATCAAAACTATTGTCAGTGCTTTATTGTTTGAAAATATTTTTGTGCAAGAGGAATGGGAGACATTGTTTAACAGCAAAGGCTAAAATAGGTATGTTCTGAATTTGATTTTAGGGAGTGCAAGGTACACAATATGGATGAGAAGAAATGTTAAACAAAAGCAAAGGCAAGTCTTAATATGTGAGCTTTTTAAAGGTGCTATATGTAATATTTTTACTGTACTAAATCATAAAATGACCGTAATATGTCATTAGAGAATTAGGAAACATGCTAATTTGAAATACTGGCTTCTCCGATAACAATGCTACAGCCAGTATATTCCACTTTGAAGTTTCTATTCCGGGCTGGAATTTCTGTTTATGTTTTGGCCTGTGTGATTCCACCCACTGCGCACTCACCAATAGTATTTCGACACCACTGGGTTGTCAGATTTGAACACATTTGCAGGCAAAAAACACTACGTGCTGCAGCCATGGAAGCCAGCAAGCAAACGGGATCAGAGATAACAGATTCCAACTGCCCTAAAAAGCCTCGCCATCTGTCTAAAAACCACCGTGACCAGAAGCGTAGTAAAACAAGGATAGATATTGTAGATGCCTTTGGAAGATGGAGACAGCATAAAACCCAGAAGTCCTTTAAAACGTATGCTGAGTTGTCTAATTTGCGTCAACATTCTGGCAACCTGCATGAGCTTTGAATCTGGGGTAGGCCAGACAACTCTCCAATATTTTGAATTTGGACTGCAGTACCCATTTCAAACGCTTGTTGTCAATCTTACATATAGCACCTTTAAACAAAAACTATGTTTAATTTTCAGTGTATTGTATGATTATTTTAATATGACTGGTCCACCAGATGAATTTGAGAAAAACATTGTTAAAAACAATCCATTTATTGAGAAAACATGGAATCGTATTATTGTTAAGTTACCTAAATGCTCGTAATTGTTTTCTTCAATGTAAAATGTAAAATAAAAATAAAAAATAAATAAATAAATAAATAAAGGAGCCAGACTCAAGGGTCTTTGAACCTTCTCATGTAAAGTATATTCAGGTCTCCAAATAGAGATGTGGGTTCAAATCCCAATTTTGACAGCAACATTTTGCCAGGTGGCATGAATTTAATGGCAGTAATGGTTACAATTACCAAGGCACTTTTTCCTCTCTGTTAATCTCCATTGATAGCATTTATTAAGATCAGTATCTGTATTTGGATGTACTGTAAGAATGGCCAAGTGCTCTATGGCACCAGACTCGATGGCCTTTGAACTTTCTTATGTTAAGGGTATTCTGGTCTCCAAATGGAGGTGTGGGTTCGAATCCCACTTCGGACCGGAAGCTTTTGCCATGTAACATGAATTTAAAGGCAGTAATATATACAATTACCTAGGCACTTTTTCTTCTCTGTCAATATTCATTGATAGGGATGAATAAAATGTGTCTTAGGAATTGTTTGCACTCTCACCAGACTCAAGGGTCTTTGAACCTTCTCATGTAAAGAGTATTCTTGTCTCCAAATTGAGGTGTGGGCTCAAATCCCACTACAGCAACCTTTTGCCAGGTGGCATGAATTTAATGACAGTAATGGTTTCAATTACCAAGGCACTTTTTCCTCTCTGTTAATCTCCATTGATAGCATTTATTAAGATCAGTCTCAGTATTTGGATAGAATGGCTGAGTGGTCTAAGGTGCCAGACTCAAGGTTCTTTGAACTTGTGGTGTCAAATCCCTCTTCTGACAAGAAGTACATAAGAAGTGACTTGAACTTAAGGGAAATGATGTTTACAACAACCAAATCTCTTTTAACATCTGATAATCTCCATTGACAGCGTTTATTAAGATCAGTCTCTGGACTTGACTGTACAGTCAGAATGCCCAAGTGGTCTAAAGTGATATAGTCAAGGGTCTTTGAAGGTTTTCATGTAAAGATTACCCTGGTCTCCATGTGGAGGTGTGGGGTCAAATCCCACTTCTGACAGCAAGCTTCTTCCATGTGGCATGAATTTAGAGGTAGTAATGGTTACAATTACCAAGGCACATTTTCCTCTCTGTTAATCTTCATAGATAGCATTAATTATGAGTCTCTTGTATTGGTCGCACTGGAAGAATGGCTGATTGGTTTAAGGCTCCTGACTCAATGGTCTTTGAATGTATTTATGTAAAGAGTATTCTCATTTCCAAATGGAGGTGTGGCTTCAAATCCCACTTCTGATAAGAAGCTTTTAACAAGTGTCTTGAATTTACAGGCAGTAATGTTTACAATTACCAAATCACTTTTACCTACTGTTAATCTGCATTTATAGCATTTATTTAGATGAATCTCTTGGCTTGGTTGCACTATCAGAATGGCTGAGTTGTCTAAGGTGCCAGAACCAATGGTCTTTGAACCTTCTCATATATAGAGAATTCTGGACTCCATATGGAGGTGTGGGTTCAAATCCCACTTCTGAAAGCAGGCTTTTTCCCAGTGGAATGAATTTAATGGCATTAATGGTTACAATAACTAAGACACTTTTTCCTCTGTCATTCTTCATTGATAAGGTTGATTAAAAAATGCCTTTTGGTTGTTTGCACTGGCTGAGTGGTCTAAAGTGCCAGACTCAAGGTTCTTTGAACCTTCTCATGTAAAGTGTGTTCTGGTCTCCAAATTGAGGTGTGGGTTTAAATCTCACTTCTGACAGCAAGCTTTTGCCAGGTGGCTTGAATATACATCAGTAATGATTACAAATTCCAAAACACTTTTACCTTCAATTAATCTCCATTAATAGCATTTATTAAGATCAGTCTCTGGTATTGGTTGCACCGTTAGAATGGATGAGTTGTCAAAGGCAACAGAATCAAGGGATGTTGGACCTTCTCATGTAAAGAGAATTCTGGTCTCTATATGGAGGTGTGGGTTCAAATCCACATTCGACAGCAGGGTTTTGCCAGGTGGCATGATTTAAAGGCAATAAAAGTTACAATTACCAAGGCACTTTTTCCTCTCTGTTAATCTCAACTGATAGCATTAATTATAATGAGTCTCTTGTATTGGTCGCACTGGCTGAATGGCTGTTTGGTTTAAGGCTCCTGACTCAATGGTCTTTGAACGTTGTTATCTAAAGAGTATTCTGGTTTCCAAATGGAGGTGTGGCTTCAAATCCCACTTCTGATAAGAAGCCTTTAACAAGTGTCTTGAATCTACAGGCAATAATGTTTACAATCACCAAAGCACTTTTACCTACTGTTAATCTGCATTGATAGCATTTAATTAGATGAATCTCTTAGCTTGTTTTCACTATCAGATTGGCAGAGTTGTCTAAGGCGACAGAATCAGTGGTCTTTGAACCTTCTCGTATATAGAGAATTCTGGTCTCTACATGGAGGTGTGGGTTCAAATCCCAGTTCTGACAGGATGCTTTTGCCAGGTGGAATAAATTTAAAGGCAGTAATGGTTACAATTGCATAGACACTTTTGGTCCTGAAGTGTTCCTTATGTGAAAGGCAAATCCCACCATCAGATCAGCATGGGAGCTGCGTTTACTATCTGGGCCGTGCCCACGCAGTGTCAGCTCACAGGGAGACAGTCTGTCCTCACTGTGAGGGCATGAGTCTCAAGATGCTGTGCTCGTGAATTACCCTCGTTCTGAGGGACAATTCAGCCTCACGTGCCCTCCCACCCGCCTCTTCTGTGACACCTGAGGATTCACACGAGGAGGCACGGCGGGGCCGCAAGGTCAAGCAGGATGACTTTTAGGTGGTCTTCATGGCGGCACATGCCCCACGAGCCCCTCAATCTCTCCGAAGCAAATGTTTTCTGATACGCTTTGTGGCAGACGAGCTTCGACCTTCTGCCAGCGGTTCTGACGCTGGGGATCATAATGACGAAGTCATGTCTCTCAGTGCATCAGGCGAGTGGTCAGTGGATGATGCTGCCGCCCCTCCCCCCAGCTAGGGAGAGGAATGTGCACACGCCACTGACAGGGAGATGCTCCGCGTCCTTACAAGGGCGGTTGAAGAGCTTCACCTTGAGTGGTCTCCCCCAGAGGAACCTGAACAGTCTCGCCTTGATAAATGGTTTCTGCAGTCCAGATGCTGTCAAATGGCAGCGTCCCGCAAATCTGCCCCATTCTTCCCAGAAGTTCATAACGAACTAATTCCTCTTTAATGTGGATCATGGGGAAGAAAACGGTTATGCCCAATTACCCCCTGTGGAGGAGGCGGTAGCGGCACACCTCTGCCCAGCGAGTAACAGACCGTGGGAATCACGCCCTATACATCCTTCCAAACCATGTCGACAATCGGCACCACTGGCGGGAAAAGCTTACTCAGCGGCAGGACAAGCTGGATCAGCACTCCATGCAATGGCGGTGCTCCAGGTATTTCAAGCCAATCTCCTCAGGCAAATGGACGAGCACAGCTTCGATCCAGAGACAATTAAAAAGCTCTGCACCACTACAGACTTAGTGCTGCATACCACGAAAGTCACTGCGCAAGCCATCGGCAAGTCCATGAGCAACCTGGCAGTTCTGGATCGACATATATGGCTGACCCTCACAGAAATGAGTGATAAGGAAATAGCCACTCTGTTGGATGCTCCAGTGTCGCCAGCCGGCCTCTTTGGTGGCTCTGTGAATAAGTTTGCTGGGCGTTATGTCGCGACTCAGCAGCAGTCACAAGCTATGAGACACTTTATGCCCAAACGGAGTATATCACAGCCGGTTTGCCCTCGCTCTGTTTCGAGCCAGCACCCGACTAAAAGCCCCATACCTGCTGCCTCACCGGCACCTACGTATCAGCATGCGCAGCAAAAGTGCTCCTGATGGGCACAACCGTTTGAAGCCCGTGGTTCCCTCTGTGTCTGCTCCAAAAAAAGGCTCAATTGGAGACACAAAACACTGTTCCCCATCTCCCCACTACTGTTAGCTGGGCAAGGAATATTGTTGTTCACAATATTGTTCAAATTGTTGTTTCTATGTCTTGCACTCAAATAATTGCAATAAAAATTGTAATAAGTGCAAAAAAGAATACAGCATTCGTTGCAAATGCACAAGATGCTCACACATTCTAAGAAAAGAGACTTTTTCCTCTTCAAAGCACACACATTATGTACAACCGCTTCCCTATAGTGAGCATTGCATCAAATCATTCAGTGAGCAAACCAAATTGCCCTCTGTCCCATTATGCGGACACGTGGCGAGCCCTAACGGGTATTTTAGAATGGGGTCAAAAAAACGATCGAATATAGTTGCACACCAGCCACCCCGTTTCAACTGCGTTCTGTCTTCCACGGTTTCACCCGAGGACGCGCCAGTGTTACGAGCCGAATTACACAATCTCATCGTGAAAAATGCAGATTGTGCCAAATTGTCAAGCTCAAAAAGGGTTTTACAGCTGTTAATTTCTTGTTACAAAGAAAGATGGCGGACTTCGGCCAATCCTGGATCTGAGACATTTAAATCACGCACTCATAAAGCACCCATTCAAAATAATTACTCAGAAAAGGATCTTATCACATGTACGCCCACACGATTGGTTTGCGTTGATGCGTCCTTTCATATCCGTTTTACCAGCAAGGTGTCACACTGGGGCAAGTTGTCACGCGGCGCCTAGAGCTATTGGCTGTATTTCTAGCCTTTCAGTCAGGAACAGCAAACTGTCATGTTCTGGTTCGCTCAGACAACATGACAGTTGTGGCATATATAAACCGTCACAGCGAAATTCAGGAGACTTGGGAAATTTGGGAAATATTCACCAAAGCAGAAATCGATCTATTTGCCTCAGTGGAGAATACCCACTGTCCCCTCTGGTACTTGAAGTCCCAAGTTGTCAGGCAGAAAGTGGTGACCACGGATGCTTCCAACACAGGTTGGGGGGTGGTGTGCAATGAACACCCGACTTTCAGCACCTGGACAGGTGCAAGGAGGGCAAGGCACATCAACCGCCTAGATCTATCGGCTGTATTTCTAGCCTTATAGGATTTTCAGTCAGAAATAGCGAGCTGTCATGTCCTGGTTCGCTCAGACAACATGACAGTTGTGGCATATATAAACCGTCAAGGCGGAAATCATTCATTGCCACTGTTGAGACTGATGCGTTGCCTCCTTCTATGGAGCAAGCATCATCTCCTCTCCCTGAGAGCGACATATGTCCCAGGCCGCCTGAATTACGGCGTGGATCTACTGTCACGCCAAGGGGTGATGCCGGGTGAATGGAGACTTTGTTGTATTGAGGATTTGGGAAATATTAGGCAAAGCAGAAATCAATCTATTTGCCTCAGCGGGAATGCCCACTGTCGCAGGGCCCCCCTTCGAGCCTTTGGACTCTCCAAATGTGATTTGCACATGCTCTCCGTTTAAGACCGCACTACTGCTGGCTCTGACCTCAGTAAAACAGGTAGGAAAACTGCATGCACTATCAGTCGACAATTCATGTCTGCAGTTTGGCCCCGGTCTTTCAGGAGCCACTGTCAAACCCAGGAAAGGCTATGCACCCTAACCAACACAAGGATCACTCACTGCGGCACACTCATATCAGTTGCCGTCCCACAAGACTGCGGTGCCATGTTTCCTCTCTGAAGAATTTACATGTTTCCATTGATCATGGTATAAATACTGGGGGGGTTGTACCTCCGCCCCATCCCCCCTGGAATCTACGCCCTGCGCGCCTTACATAATACATGTGTGTGCATGCAACACTCCCTTGTGTGTTACTCCATACTTTGAGGAGTACCACACACTCAATCATTATTGAACCTATAAAAGGTTATTTAAATGTTCTTTATAGTTAATATTTAATGTTATTTAATACTGCTTGGAAATATTATTGTATGTATATCGGGGTTTTTTTATTTTATTTTTTTATGAAATTTGAAATGACTATGGTCTATAAAATTTTTGTTTTTTGTTTAACCATAATTGCAATAAAACTGTTAACATTTCATCATTGTTCAAGATAATAATTGATATCATTGTTGCTGTTCTGCTGCAGTCCGCTGTATAATTGTCATTGTGGAAAAAAAACAATGAGGGACAACTTAATAATTTTGTGTATTTTCTTTTTGTTAGCCAGCTGACAGTCATGTAATTTTACAGATAATTCAAATGATACTTTTCTTTGATATAGCACAAAAAAGAAAAAAGTTGACTGAAACAGGCATATTGCTAGCAATGCAGACACATTGTTTTTCTTGTATTGTGTGAACTTAAAAAAAAATGTTGGTCACTTTTAAAAAACTTTAACGCATTTAAAATTGATTGCATTTACCGCATTTACTATTTTAAAGGACCGAGGACACCTGCGACCCCCCACTTACAAAATGGTTTGGTCCCCCCCAATGTTCAAGACATTGTTACGGCCTTGGACATGAACATGGAGTATTTGCAAGACATGATTATTTATATTGGATCCACCACAGCCATTCACCATTATGAGGGGCTTGGGATCTCTATGTCTGTTGTAATGACCTTACCGCCGCCTTGTGTGAGGAAGGATACTGGTATACCAGTCCCACATTCTCCCAGCAATGTTATGGGGCCTGTGATACTGTGGGGGCAAATAGGATGAGAAAGACCATGATCACCTGCAAAATGTCCAAAGAGAAAGCAGAGTAGTAAAGTAGTAAGTTACTCACAAATTACATGAGAGCTGTGCAACACTCCCTTTTGTGTTAGCCCATGTTTTTGTGGAGTACCACATCCTAAAGCTTTATTGAGACTGCAAAAGAGAAGGCAACGTTATTATTTACTTACCACACTTACCATTTACTTACCATTTTATTGTTACTGATAAATTTAATTTAAAAAATGTCATTTAATTTACTGAAATTGTTTTTCCCCACCTCTCTAGAGCTGGGGAGGCGGACAAGGGGAGGGAAAAAAAAATTTTTAAAAAGAGGAGAGGGAAAGGGCAAGGTGGAGCGACAATGAGAGAGAGAGAGAGAGAGAGAGAGAAAAGAAAACTTGCTCGCCTTTTCCCAGACACGCCGTCACCTGGTCCTCGATCACTCCTCCACCCTCTGGCGGACGACAGCTGCTGCTCACCGGGCAGACTGGAGCAATCCTCCGACCCCTGGCAGACAGCAGTGGCGAGGACTCCATGACAGCGCATCTCTACTCCCTCCCGGGCTTCGGCACCAATGTAACAAGATTAAAATGGGAAAGGAGGAGGCGGGAACCGGCTGAACAGTCAAAGTAATATTTAATTTAAACTTAAACAAAAAGACAAAATATAAACGCACAAACGGCAGCTGCGTGTGGCTCTCTCTCTCTGCCGCATCCTGCTGCACTTATCCCTCTCCTCGGCTGATTAGCTCGATTGGGGGCCGGGCGTGTGTAGTCACGGCCCGGCCCCGCCCTCCTCCTCTTCACAGTCTCTAACACAGCTGCTATATGATAATAATACTGAATTGAATGCTATATGATAATAACACTGAATTGGCATGTCTCTAACAAAGCAAAGCTATCTGATAATAACACTGAATTGACATGTCTCTAACAAAGCAATGCTATATAATAAAACTGAATTCACATATGTCTCTAACAATGCAACACCGTATGATATTTTACATCACATAGGATTTTTCATCATGAATAAAGACAATGTCTGGCTTCATTGCTGTAATATTATGTTCAATACTGTTGTCAATCCCAATGTAATCCTACCATAACTTTAGCAGAAAAATATATCCTATTAAAAAATCCTAAAACAATAACTTTTTATCAAAGTGAGCATAAGTGAACACAACAAAATAAATAGTAATAAACGCTGCAATGTGCTGAGCAGGGCATTGCCAAATAGATTACAAAGTCAGTGAAAGGGCATGATTGAGGGCATGAGGGCATTGTACAGTATGACAAAACTAATGCCATAACGAATTACAAGACTGTATATGCAGGACAAACATCTTTAAATCATACGTCTATTATAGTCTATGCGTGTTTTTTTGGGGTGCTCCAGGAGCAGGGTTGAGAACCACTGGTCTAAGGCACCAGACTCAAGGGTCATTGAACCTTTTCATGCATAGAGTATTCTGGTGTCTAAATGGATGCATGGGTTTAAATTCCAATTATGTCAGGAAGCTTTTGCCAGGCAATTAATTTAAAGGCAGTAATGGTTACAATTACCAAAGCACTTTTACCTTCTGGTAATCTCCATTTATAGCGTTGATTAAGATGAGTCTCTGGTCTTGGTTGCACCGTCAGAATGGCCATGAGGTCTAAGGCGCCAGACTCAAGGGTCTTTGAACCTTCTCATGTAAAGAGTATTGTGGTCTCCAAATGGAGGCGTGGGTTTAAATCCTACATCTGACAAGAAACTTTTAACTAGTGGCTTGAATTTACAGGCAGTCATGGTTACAATTACCAAGGCACTTTTTCCTTTCTGTCAATCTTCATTAATAGGGTTGATTAAAAAGTGTCTTAAGGATTGTTTGCATCATCAGAATGGCTGAGTGGTCCTAGGCACCAGATTCAAGGACCTTTGAATCTTCTCATGTAAAGAGTATTGTGGTCTCCAAATGGAGGTGTGGGTTTAAATCCTACATCTGACAAGAAACTTTTAACTAGTGGCTTGAATTTACAGGCAGTAATGGTTACATTTACCAAAGCACTTTTACCTTCTATTAATCTCATTGATAGCACTGATTAAGATGAGTCTGTGGTCTTGGTTGCACCGTCAGAATGGCAAGTGATGCGTATTAGAAGCATTACAATAAAGAACATGCACAGTGAGTCTTACGTATTAAAATCGATACAATTATTCTTATGTCTACTTTGCTATTGTAAAATCTTAAGCACTCAAACTTGAGGACATGGCCATGAACATGTTTTCAGGGTCAAGGTGGTTCCCTCTGCGCTACACGCTGGTCCCGCAGCCACACTCAAAATCCACGAACCACAATTTTACTGCACTCAAAAAAGAGCCGCAGAAATTGAGAGGTGATCAAATAAAATGCAAGATATTATTCTTTATGACCTGAAAGTCTAAATATCTGGATACTTGTCTTCTAGAGAACAAGTTTTAGAATGGTGAGCTTTTGACTTTGAAAAACCACAGTGGGATGGTCTCCTCTAATAGCACTATGTAACACAATTTTTGTTCCTGGGTAGTAAGTGTTATTTCCTAATTGCTTATGCCTCAAAAGTATAGAAAATGGCTATTATTCCCCACAAACTTTGCGTTTATGACCAGGACAGTGATATTTTGAAATGTACCTATTTCCAATGAGAAAACGGGTAATTTTGTGTCTTTTCGTTCACATAAAGTCAAACAAAAACAACATATGAATCCAAATTAACATGTATTTATACTAAAGTAAAACAAAAATGACTACAAAAGATTTAGAAGTGAGTAGTTTTTCAAGATTTACGATTATACTGTAAATCACTTTCACGAATCAGCCCTCAAACGTACTCATCATACTTCAAGGCGTCCAGCAAGGTCTTGATGCTGTTGTAATCCTCTTTGAGGTGCACCGAGTGAGCCAGGGGAAGAAACAGGTACTTGTTACCATTATGGAGCATCACGGCTTTGAGGCTCCTGGATGAGCTGTCAATGAAGAGGCGGCACTCATTCTGGTTGCAGGCGATTCCGATTGCCTCGAACAGACTGGTCACATTGTGGCAGAAGCAGAGCCCATCTTGACAGGTGAAGAAGCTGGTAAAAGGTTGGTGACGCTTCCTCTGATCTGCGACTTGCACACTTTCGTCCAACATGTTCCACTGCTTGAGCCTAGACGTCAAAACCTCGGCACTGGACTTGGTGAGACCAAGATCTCTAATCAAGTCGTTGAGGTCTTTTTGGTTGGGGTAGTAAGGGTTTCTCTCCACAGCTCCACCTCTGAAATTGTCATCTGGATCTACAACGTCTTCCTCGCTCTCTGACTTGCTGCTCTCTTCTAAAGACGGCTGCTCTCTCTCCGGAGGAGTGGGTACGGGGAGCTAATGGCAGTGTGGCACTGGGTGATGGATGAAGGAAAGTCCGGATGCGTGATAGCAGGTGCGTTCTTACCAGTCCGACGTTTGGAAGGGTCCACCATGCAGAAGTTGCAGTTACATGAGTGGTCAGTGGGTTCCCGCAAAATTCTTGGGATAGCGAACTTCATGGCTCTCTTTTCCCCTCTGTACCATCCTACAAAAATACATTTATTTTACCCATGACTAATTTGTAAGAGATTCTCGTAACATTTTTCATATATGATATATTTTTTCAATAACATTGAAAATTGTAAAACATTTTAAAATTAAAAACTTTTACAATTTTAAAAATTAACATATTTTATAACATAAAATTCCGAGCAACAATTGTCCTTCTTACCTTCCAGAGTTTTTTTTTTGCAGTGTTCGCAGGTGAAATGAGGTGCCCAGAGTTTGTCTTGATACCCGACAGGCATGCCGAAATATGCCTTGTAGGCCTCACACATCTTAGCAGGTGCTTCCACGGAGTACTTTTTTGCTCTTATCTTGATAAATTGGCCGCAGACATAGCAAAATGCGTCTGCCGGATGCTTGTAGCCTCTTGATGCCATCTCAGAAAAATGCAGATATGTATCCACTAAGGCAGCTGGAACTAAACTGAACTGGTGGGCTTAAGGCCCCTGTATTTACACTACTATTTATATTACTGGAAAGTTCTAGAAAGTTCTAGAAGTTACTCCAAGTTTACTCAACACTGAATCTATCTGGAATGTTCTGGAAAATAGGAAATTTCAAAATATCACTGTCCTGGTCACAAAAGCAGAGTTTGTGGGGAATAATAAAAAAAAATCGGGTGACATTGCATTTAATTTTGTATCTCTTTCCATCTATCTCGTACCAACTGATAATAGATATAGAGCGATATAAGTCCACCAGGGGGCATCCTTCCATAGGAATAGAAACGATCGAGCAACTAGCATTATTGCAACAGCACAGTTATAATCTGAAAACAACGAAGTTAAAATATTTTAACTCATTTATAAAACAGCAAAAGGCCATTCGGAGAGCCAGGTCTCTTACACGATGACCAACTAGGTCAAATGCCTTGACATGTCATGTCAAGCAGGGACAGCAGCGTCCCACAGTAGCCTACACATATGCAGGGTTGGGGAGTAACGGAATACAGGTAACGGGATTACATATTTAAAATACAAAATATTAGTAACTGTATTTCACTACATTTACAATTTAAATCATTGGTAATTAGAATACAGTTACATTCAAAAAGTATTTTGATTACTGAAGAGATTACTTTGCATTTTATTGTCATTTGTTTTATTTAATGTTTAGTCCTTTCAGATGGAAAACATTTATACATATAAATGATGTGATCCAAAGTGCATTTGAACAGCGGTGAAACACTTTCTTATGATGTGTTACATTCATACGAGCAGACAGAGAAGTAAGTTTGGAGCAGAAGAAATAGAAATAAACCTTGTGTAAATTGTCAGCTTTACGCTAAGCTAAAATGCTATTTCTAGCCATTTTACATGCACATGTTACCATTCAAGATCATATTTTTTTTTTTTGTCAAGAAAATTCACGTTGGATCATAATTTATTTTTTCTAGCAAGACCTTTGATATTAGGGAAAAATTGGTATTCTTGATAATAATTTTTGTATTGTTTTCCTGTAAAAATATCTAAAAATCCTTAAAACAAGATCAATTTGATTTATCTTGTTTTAGAAACAACACTGAATAAGATATTTAGGTTTTTCAGAGAATGTATTTTTAACATGTGTATTTTGTCTTACTGTACTGGCAGAGTTTTTATAGTCAAAACAAGTGAAAAATCTACCAGTGCTGAAGAAGTAATCAAAAGTATTCAGATTACGTTACTGACCTTGAGTAATCTAACGGAATATGTTACAAATGACATTTTACAGCATGTATTCTGTAATCTGTAGTGGAATACATTTCAAAAGTAACCCTCCCAACCCTGCACATAGGCTATCCACAGTTTTCCTGAGCAATCACTGGGCGGCGCCATGATTATTCTAATTGCCTGTTTTGTATTTCTGGTCTCAAGAGGCCAAGTAAAAACTGCCAAAACAAGAATCCAGAGTAGAACAACAACCATTTAAGTGTTACTTGGAGTAAAAATGAATTTCAGGCTCAACTTGTGCCATTGTTGGCTATCATAACAGCTCAGAATAATTAATTATATCTATGTAACTAACCTCGGACCATCGCTTCATGTCATCTACACACTCAGGCGAGGCACTGTCTATAAAAACGGTCATCTCGACTCTATGAAGTATCAGCATGTTTTTTGGTTTTTTTTTTTTGACAATTTGTACAAATGTAATACCTTAAACATTACATTACCCACGCCGATGTAAGTGAAAACACTGGAGACAGGAAACTGAACACAGTCAAATCATGGAACACTTCCAGGTTCAGGAAAAAGGTGGATATACAGGCTTGGGGAGTAACAGAATACTTGTAACAGCGTTACGTAATCAGGATACAAAAAGCTAACGTTACATTTGGTAAAAATTAGGATTACTAGCAGGATTACAA